>NW_027365329.1:0-122974 GCF_046119375.1 Phyllobates terribilis | reverse complement strand
ACACCAACAGCTCTCTTATATACTCATGCAGCTCCACACACACAAACACTTATATATATATATATATATATATATATATGTACACTCATCCATCGTATACATTACCACATCTTGAAATTCCTTCCAGGAATGGGACTGATCACATGACCTGAAAGGTTCAATGGCTAATCAACAACTTTGTTTGATTGGGACCCTATCCATGCCACCTCACATATCAGGAGTGTCGTTCTTCTTTTCATAAAGAGGTCCAAGGGCTAGTCTTGCAGAAGTTTTTTCAGCTACACAGGATGCGCAACATCCGTGCAAGTCCTGGTGACTTTCTCCCCTGCACTGCACCGATCAGATAGATCAGTGTGGGGCAGGAGAAAGGAGAACAGTTCTTTCAGTGATCATGAAGGATGCTGTCAGTGTTTTCCTCCATCAGAATAAGCAGCCTCTAGACTGTAAGAAACACACACATTTTAACATCATTTTGATTGTCTAAAATTTACTGCAGCTAAAAATTACATTTGGTTTACAATGCATTTTGCCAGATATGTTGTCACTTGTCAAAGCTAAGAATTTTACATGCTGGGTTTTTTTATGGCACATTTAGCACTGATAAGTTGTCACACTCTTGCTTAATATGTTAACATTCTGTCTGTAAACTGTATATGCATAGCTACCTTTTTGAAGCAATATTGAGATTTACTTAAGAACGTGGGGCCCAATAAATACCATCAATGGTGCCCAGTCCAAGAGATGGTGGATCCTATAGGTAAACACCACCTCATCATGCACTAAAACTTACTAAAAAAAAAAAAGATGTGAAGTTCACACATATAGAAAATGGACATTTTGTGAATACATATTACACGTATTGTAAAATAGATAGAGCTCATATGTAGAGTTTGTTTGATAAACTTTCCTACTACTTTGTCTAAATTAGAAGCAAATTGGTTGAACATTACTTCTACCTAAAATGGCAGAAAACGCACCTATCTTGGTGATGGACAGGACAGCTAGAGGGGATATGGAGGAGGCTGTTATTTTTTTTTTAATAGGTGTACTTTCACCAATTTGCTGATAATTCATTGAAAGTAGATGATCGGTACAATTGCTGCCAATGCATTTTTTAAAGCTGTATTGTCATGAGTCAAATTTGATCATGTTAGGTTCTTGCATAGGTCCTATAGCATTGATAAGTTTCCACCCTCTTTCCTACATACACACATCTCTCCTGCATACACACAACTCTACTACTATCACACACGCAATTTTCCGAAATACACACACAACTCTCCTCCATACACAAACACAGTTCTAACACATATAGCTTTTCTACAGCTTTGAAGTATGCACTCACACCTCTGTTACATACACGCACTGTTTTGCTACATACTTGTACACAGCTTTCTTACATACACCAACAGCTCTCTTATATACTCATGCAGCTTCACACACACAAACACTTATATATATATATATATATATATATATATGTACACTCATCCATCGTATACATTACCACATCTTGAAATTCCTTCCAGGAATGTGACTGATCACATGACCTGAAAGGTTCAATGGCTAATCAACAACTTTGTTTGATTGGGACCCTATCCATGCCACCTCACATATCAGGAGTGTCGTTCTTCTTTTCATAAAGAGGTCCAAGGGCTAGTCTTGCAGAAGTTTTTTCAGCTACACAGGATGCGCAACATCCGTGCAAGTCCTGGTGACTTTCTCCCCTGCACTGCACCGATCAGATAGATCAGTGTGGGGCAGGAGAAAGGAGAACAGTTCTTTCAGTGATCATGAAGGATGCTGTCAGTGTTTTCCTCCATCAGAATAAGCAGCCTCTAGACTGTAAGAAACACACACATTTTAACATCATTTTGATTGTCTAAAATTTACTGCAGCTAAAAATTACATTTGGTTTACAATGCATTTTGCCAGATATGTTGTCACTTGTCAAAGCTAAGAATTTTACATGCTGGGTTTTTTTATGGCACATTTAGCACTGATAAGTTGTCACACTCTTGCTTAATATGTTAACATTCTGTCTGTAAACTGTATATGCATAGCTACCTTTTTGAAGCAATATTGAGATTTACTTAAGAACGTGGGGCCCAATAAATACCATCAATGGTGCCCAGTCCAAGAGATGGTGGATCCTATAGGTAAACACCACCTCATCATGCACTAAAACTTACTAAAAAAAAAAAAGATGTGAAGTTCACACATATAGAAAATGGACATTTTGTGAATACATATTACACGTATTGTAAAATAGATAGAGCTCATATGTAGAGTTTGTTTGATAAACTTTCCTACTACTTTGTCTAAATTAGAAGCAAATTGGTTGAACATTACTTCTACCTAAAATGGCAGAAAACGCACCTATCTTGGTGATGGACAGGACAGCTAGAGGGGATATGGAGGAGGCTGTTATTTTTTTTTTAATAGGTGTACTTTCACCAATTTGCTGATAATTCATTGAAAGTAGATGATCGGTACAATTGCTGCCAATGCATTTTTTAAAGCTGTATTGTCATGAGTCAAATTTGATCATGTTAGGTTCTTGCATAGGTCCTATAGCATTGATAAGTTTCCACCCTCTTTCCTACATACACACATCTCTCCTGCATACACACAACTCTACTACTATCACACACGCAATTTTCCGAAATACACACACAACTCTCCTCCATACACAAACACAGTTCTAACACATATAGCTTTTCTACAGCTTTGAAGTATGCACTCACACCTCTGTTACATACACGCACTGTTTTGCTACATACTTGTACACAGCTTTCTTACATACACCAACAGCTCTCTTATATACTCATGCAGCTTCACACACACAAACACTTATATATATATATATATATATATATATATGTACACTCATCCATCGTATACATTACCACATCTTGAAATTCCTTCCAGGAATGTGACTGATCACATGACCTGAAAGGTTCAATGGCTAATCAACAACTTTGTTTGATTGGGACCCTATCCATGCCACCTCACATATCAGGAGTGTCGTTCTTCTTTTCATAAAGAGGTCCAAGGGCTAGTCTTGCAGAAGTTTTTTCAGCTACACAGGATGCGCAACATCCGTGCAAGTCCTGGTGACTTTCTCCCCTGCACTGCACCGATCAGATAGATCAGTGTGGGGCAGGAGAAAGGAGAACAGTTCTTTCAGTGATCATGAAGGATGCTGTCAGTGTTTTCCTCCATCAGAATAAGCAGCCTCTAGACTGTAAGAAACACACACATTTTAACATCATTTTGATTGTCTAAAATTTACTGCAGCTAAAAATTACATTTGGTTTACAATGCATTTTGCCAGATATGTTGTCACTTGTCAAAGCTAAGAATTTTACATGCTGGGTTTTTTTATGGCACATTTAGCACTGATAAGTTGTCACACTCTTGCTTAATATGTTAACATTCTGTCTGTAAACTGTATATGCATAGCTACCTTTTTGAAGCAATATTGAGATTTACTTAAGAACGTGGGGCCCAATAAATACCATCAATGGTGCCCAGTCCAAGAGATGGTGGATCCTATAGGTAAACACCACCTCATCATGCACTAAAACTTACTAAAAAAAAAAAAGATGTGAAGTTCACACATATAGAAAATGGACATTTTGTGAATACATATTACACGTATTGTAAAATAGATAGAGCTCATATGTAGAGTTTGTTTGATAAACTTTCCTACTACTTTGTCTAAATTAGAAGCAAATTGGTTGAACATTACTTCTACCTAAAATGGCAGAAAACGCACCTATCTTGGTGATGGACAGGACAGCTAGAGGGGATATGGAGGAGGCTGTTATTTTTTTTTTAATAGGTGTACTTTCACCAATTTGCTGATAATTCATTGAAAGTAGATGATCGGTACAATTGCTGCCAATGCATTTTTTAAAGCTGTATTGTCATGAGTCAAATTTGATCATGTTAGGTTCTTGCATAGGTCCTATAGCATTGATAAGTTTCCACCCTCTTTCCTACATACACACATCTCTCCTGCATACACACAACTCTACTACTATCACACACGCAATTTTCCGAAATACACACACAACTCTCCTCCATACACAAACACAGTTCTAACACATATAGCTTTTCTACAGCTTTGAAGTATGCACTCACACCTCTGTTACATACACGCACTGTTTTGCTACATACTTGTACACAGCTTTCTTACATACACCAACAGCTCTCTTATATACTCATGCAGCTCCACACACACAAACACTTATATATATATATATATATATATATATATGTACACTCATCCATCGTATACATTACCACATCTTGAAATTCCTTCCAGGAATGGGACTGATCACATGACCTGAAAGGTTCAATGGCTAATCAACAACTTTGTTTGATTGGGACCCTATCCATGCCACCTCACATATCAGGAGTGTCGTTCTTCTTTTCATAAAGAGGTCCAAGGGCTAGTCTTGCAGAAGTTTTTTCAGCTACACAGGATGCGCAACATCCGTGCAAGTCCTGGTGACTTTCTCCCCTGCACTGCACCGATCAGATAGATCAGTGTGGGGCAGGAGAAAGGAGAACAGTTCTTTCAGTGATCATGAAGGATGCTGTCAGTGTTTTCCTCCATCAGAATAAGCAGCCTCTAGACTGTAAGAAACACACACATTTTAACATCATTTTGATTGTCTAAAATTTACTGCAGCTAAAAATTACATTTGGTTTACAATGCATTTTGCCAGATATGTTGTCACTTGTCAAAGCTAAGAATTTTACATGCTGGGTTTTTTTATGGCACATTTAGCACTGATAAGTTGTCACACTCTTGCTTAATATGTTAACATTCTGTCTGTAAACTGTATATGCATAGCTACCTTTTTGAAGCAATATTGAGATTTACTTAAGAACGTGGGGCCCAATAAATACCATCAATGGTGCCCAGTCCAAGAGATGGTGGATCCTATAGGTAAACACCACCTCATCATGCACTAAAACTTACTAAAAAAAAAAAAGATGTGAAGTTCACACATATAGAAAATGGACATTTTGTGAATACATATTACACGTATTGTAAAATAGATAGAGCTCATATGTAGAGTTTGTTTGATAAACTTTCCTACTACTTTGTCTAAATTAGAAGCAAATTGGTTGAACATTACTTCTACCTAAAATGGCAGAAAACGCACCTATCTTGGTGATGGACAGGACAGCTAGAGGGGATATGGAGGAGGCTGTTATTTTTTTTTTAATAGGTGTACTTTCACCAATTTGCTGATAATTCATTGAAAGTAGATGATCGGTACAATTGCTGCCAATGCATTTTTTAAAGCTGTATTGTCATGAGTCAAATTTGATCATGTTAGGTTCTTGCATAGGTCCTATAGCATTGATAAGTTTCCACCCTCTTTCCTACATACACACATCTCTCCTGCATACACACAACTCTACTACTATCACACACGCAATTTTCCGAAATACACACACAACTCTCCTCCATACACAAACACAGTTCTAACACATATAGCTTTTCTACAGCTTTGAAGTATGCACTCACACCTCTGTTACATACACGCACTGTTTTGCTACATACTTGTACACAGCTTTCTTACATACACCAACAGCTCTCTTATATACTCATGCAGCTTCACACACACAAACACTTATATATATATATATATATATATATATATGTACACTCATCCATCGTATACATTACCACATCTTGAAATTCCTTCCAGGAATGTGACTGATCACATGACCTGAAAGGTTCAATGGCTAATCAACAACTTTGTTTGATTGGGACCCTATCCATGCCACCTCACATATCAGGAGTGTCGTTCTTCTTTTCATAAAGAGGTCCAAGGGCTAGTCTTGCAGAAGTTTTTTCAGCTACACAGGATGCGCAACATCCGTGCAAGTCCTGGTGACTTTCTCCCCTGCACTGCACCGATCAGATAGATCAGTGTGGGGCAGGAGAAAGGAGAACAGTTCTTTCAGTGATCATGAAGGATGCTGTCAGTGTTTTCCTCCATCAGAATAAGCAGCCTCTAGACTGTAAGAAACACACACATTTTAACATCATTTTCATTGTCTAAAATTTACTGCAGCTAAAAATTACATTTGGTTTACAATGCATTTTGCCAGATATGTTGTCACTTGTCAAAGCTAAGAATTTTACATGCTGGGTTTTTTTATGGCACATTTAGCACTGATAAGTTGTCACACTCTTGCTTAATATGTTAACATTCTGTCTGTAAACTGTATATGCATAGCTACCTTTTTGAAGCAATATTGAGATTTACTTAAGAACGTGGGGCCCAATAAATACCATCAATGGTGCCCAGTCCAAGAGATGGTGGATCCTATAGGTAAACACCACCTCATCATGCACTAAAACTTACTAAAAAAAAAAAAGATGTGAAGTTCACACATATAGAAAATGGACATTTTGTGAATACATATTACACGTATTGTAAAATAGATAGAGCTCATATGTAGAGTTTGTTTGATAAACTTTCCTACTACTTTGTCTAAATTAGAAGCAAATTGGTTGAACATTACTTCTACCTAAAATGGCAGAAAACGCACCTATCTTGGTGATGGACAGGACAGCTAGAGGGGATATGGGGGAGGCTGTTATTTTTTTTTTAATAGGTGTACTTTCACCAATTTGCTGATAATTCATTGAAAGTAGATGATCGGTACAATTGCTGCCAATGCATTTTTTAAAGCTGTATTGTCATGAGTCAAATTTGATCATGTTAGGTTCTTGCATAGGTCCTATAGCATTGATAAGTTTCCACCCTCTTTCCTACATACACACATCTCTCCTGCATACACACAACTCTACTACTATCACACACGCAATTTTCCGAAATACACACACAACTCTCCTCCATACACAAACACAGTTCTAACACATATAGCTTTTCTACAGCTTTGAAGTATGCACTCACACCTCTGTTACATACACGCACTGTTTTGCTACATACTTGTACACAGCTTTCTTACATACACCAACAGCTCTCTTATATACTCATGCAGCTCCACACACACAAACACTTATATATATATATATATATATATATATATATATATGTACACTCATCCATCGTATACATTACCACATCTTGAAATTCCTTCCAGGAATGTGACTGATCACATGACCTGAAAGGTTCAATGGCTAATCAACAACTTTGTTTGATTGGGACCCTATCCATGCCACCTCACATATCAGGAGTGTCGTTCTTCTTTTCATAAAGAGGTCCAAGGGCTAGTCTTGCAGAAGTTTTTTCAGCTACACAGGATGCGCAACATCCGTGCAAGTCCTGGTGACTTTCTCCCCTGCACTGCACCGATCAGATAGATCAGTGTGGGGCAGGAGAAAGGAGAACAGTTCTTTCAGTGATCATGAAGGATGCTGTCAGTGTTTTCCTCCATCAGAATAAGCAGCCTCTAGACTGTAAGAAACACACACATTTTAACATCATTTTGATTGTCTAAAATTTACTGCAGCTAAAAATTACATTTGGTTTACAATGCATTTTGCCAGATATGTTGTCACTTGTCAAAGCTAAGAATTTTACATGCTGGGTTTTTTTATGGCACATTTAGCACTGATAAGTTGTCACACTCTTGCTTAATATGTTAACATTCTGTCTGTAAACTGTATATGCATAGCTACCTTTTTGAAGCAATATTGAGATTTACTTAAGAACGTGGGGCCCAATAAATACCATCAATGGTGCCCAGTCCAAGAGATGGTGGATCCTATAGGTAAACACCACCTCATCATGCACTAAAACTTACTAAAAAAAAAAAAGATGTGAAGTTCACACATATAGAAAATGGACATTTTGTGAATACATATTACACGTATTGTAAAATAGATAGAGCTCATATGTAGAGTTTGTTTGATAAACTTTCCTACTACTTTGTCTAAATTAGAAGCAAATTGGTTGAACATTACTTCTACCTAAAATGGCAGAAAACGCACCTATCTTGGTGATGGACAGGACAGCTAGAGGGGATATGGAGGAGGCTGTTATTTTTTTTTTAATAGGTGTACTTTCACCAATTTGCTGATAATTCATTGAAAGTAGATGATCGGTACAATTGCTGCCAATGCATTTTTTAAAGCTGTATTGTCATGAGTCAAATTTGATCATGTTAGGTTCTTGCATAGGTCCTATAGCATTGATAAGTTTCCACCCTCTTTCCTACATACACACATCTCTCCTGCATACACACAACTCTACTACTATCACACACGCAATTTTCCGAAATACACACACAACTCTCCTCCATACACAAACACAGTTCTAACACATATAGCTTTTCTACAGCTTTGAAGTATGCACTCACACCTCTGTTACATACACGCACTGTTTTGCTACATACTTGTACACAGCTTTCTTACATACACCAACAGCTCTCTTATATACTCATGCAGCTCCACACACACAAACACTTATATATATATATATATATATATATATATATATATATGTACACTCATCCATCGTATACATTACCACATCTTGAAATTCCTTCCAGGAATGTGACTGATCACATGACCTGAAAGGTTCAATGGCTAATCAACAACTTTGTTTGATTGGGACCCTATCCATGCCACCTCACATATCAGGAGTGTCGTTCTTCTTTTCATAAAGAGGTCCAAGGGCTAGTCTTGCAGAAGTTTTTTCAGCTACACAGGATGCGCAACATCCGTGCAAGTCCTGGTGACTTTCTCCCCTGCACTGCACCGATCAGATAGATCAGTGTGGGGCAGGAGAAAGGAGAACAGTTCTTTCAGTGATCATGAAGGATGCTGTCAGTGTTTTCCTCCATCAGAATAAGCAGCCTCTAGACTGTAAGAAACACACACATTTTAACATCATTTTGATTGTCTAAAATTTACTGCAGCTAAAAATTACATTTGGTTTACAATGCATTTTGCCAGATATGTTGTCACTTGTCAAAGCTAAGAATTTTACATGCTGGGTTTTTTTATGGCACATTTAGCACTGATAAGTTGTCACACTCTTGCTTAATATGTTAACATTCTGTCTGTAAACTGTATATGCATAGCTACCTTTTTGAAGCAATATTGAGATTTACTTAAGAACGTGGGGCCCAATAAATACCATCAATGGTGCCCAGTCCAAGAGATGGTGGATCCTATAGGTAAACACCACCTCATCATGCACTAAAACTTACTAAAAAAAAAAAAGATGTGAAGTTCACACATATAGAAAATGGACATTTTGTGAATACATATTACACGTATTGTAAAATAGATAGAGCTCATATGTAGAGTTTGTTTGATAAACTTTCCTACTACTTTGTCTAAATTAGAAGCAAATTGGTTGAACATTACTTCTACCTAAAATGGCAGAAAACGCACCTATCTTGGTGATGGACAGGACAGCTAGAGGGGATATGGAGGAGGCTGTTATTTTTTTTTTAATAGGTGTACTTTCACCAATTTGCTGATAATTCATTGAAAGTAGATGATCGGTACAATTGCTGCCAATGCATTTTTTAAAGCTGTATTGTCATGAGTCAAATTTGATCATGTTAGGTTCTTGCATAGGTCCTATAGCATTGATAAGTTTCCACCCTCTTTCCTACATACACACATCTCTCCTGCATACACACAACTCTACTACTATCACACACGCAATTTTCCGAAATACACACACAACTCTCCTCCATACACAAACACAGTTCTAACACATATAGCTTTTCTACAGCTTTGAAGTATGCACTCACACCTCTGTTACATACACGCACTGTTTTGCTACATACTTGTACACAGCTTTCTTACATACACCAACAGCTCTCTTATATACTCATGCAGCTTCACACACACAAACACTTATATATATATATATATATATATATATATGTACACTCATCCATCGTATACATTACCACATCTTGAAATTCCTTCCAGGAATGTGACTGATCACATGACCTGAAAGGTTCAATGGCTAATCAACAACTTTGTTTGATTGGGACCCTATCCATGCCACCTCACATATCAGGAGTGTCGTTCTTCTTTTCATAAAGAGGTCCAAGGGCTAGTCTTGCAGAAGTTTTTTCAGCTACACAGGATGCGCAACATCCGTGCAAGTCCTGGTGACTTTCTCCCCTGCACTGCACCGATCAGATAGATCAGTGTGGGGCAGGAGAAAGGAGAACAGTTCTTTCAGTGATCATGAAGGATGCTGTCAGTGTTTTCCTCCATCAGAATAAGCAGCCTCTAGACTGTAAGAAACACACACATTTTAACATCATTTTCATTGTCTAAAATTTACTGCAGCTAAAAATTACATTTGGTTTACAATGCATTTTGCCAGATATGTTGTCACTTGTCAAAGCTAAGAATTTTACATGCTGGGTTTTTTTATGGCACATTTAGCACTGATAAGTTGTCACACTCTTGCTTAATATGTTAACATTCTGTCTGTAAACTGTATATGCATAGCTACCTTTTTGAAGCAATATTGAGATTTACTTAAGAACGTGGGGCCCAATAAATACCATCAATGGTGCCCAGTCCAAGAGATGGTGGATCCTATAGGTAAACACCACCTCATCATGCACTAAAACTTACTAAAAAAAAAAAAGATGTGAAGTTCACACATATAGAAAATGGACATTTTGTGAATACATATTACACGTATTGTAAAATAGATAGAGCTCATATGTAGAGTTTGTTTGATAAACTTTCCTACTACTTTGTCTAAATTAGAAGCAAATTGGTTGAACATTACTTCTACCTAAAATGGCAGAAAACGCACCTATCTTGGTGATGGACAGGACAGCTAGAGGGGATATGGGGGAGGCTGTTATTTTTTTTTTAATAGGTGTACTTTCACCAATTTGCTGATAATTCATTGAAAGTAGATGATCGGTACAATTGCTGCCAATGCATTTTTTAAAGCTGTATTGTCATGAGTCAAATTTGATCATGTTAGGTTCTTGCATAGGTCCTATAGCATTGATAAGTTTCCACCCTCTTTCCTACATACACACATCTCTCCTGCATACACACAACTCTACTACTATCACACACGCAATTTTCCGAAATACACACACAACTCTCCTCCATACACAAACACAGTTCTAACACATATAGCTTTTCTACAGCTTTGAAGTATGCACTCACACCTCTGTTACATACACGCACTGTTTTGCTACATACTTGTACACAGCTTTCTTACATACACCAACAGCTCTCTTATATACTCATGCAGCTCCACACACACAAACACTTATATATATATATATATATATATATATATATATATGTACACTCATCCATCGTATACATTACCACATCTTGAAATTCCTTCCAGGAATGTGACTGATCACATGACCTGAAAGGTTCAATGGCTAATCAACAACTTTGTTTGATTGGGACCCTATCCATGCCACCTCACATATCAGGAGTGTCGTTCTTCTTTTCATAAAGAGGTCCAAGGGCTAGTCTTGCAGAAGTTTTTTCAGCTACACAGGATGCGCAACATCCGTGCAAGTCCTGGTGACTTTCTCCCCTGCACTGCACCGATCAGATAGATCAGTGTGGGGCAGGAGAAAGGAGAACAGTTCTTTCAGTGATCATGAAGGATGCTGTCAGTGTTTTCCTCCATCAGAATAAGCAGCCTCTAGACTGTAAGAAACACACACATTTTAACATCATTTTGATTGTCTAAAATTTACTGCAGCTAAAAATTACATTTGGTTTACAATGCATTTTGCCAGATATGTTGTCACTTGTCAAAGCTAAGAATTTTACATGCTGGGTTTTTTTATGGCACATTTAGCACTGATAAGTTGTCACACTCTTGCTTAATATGTTAACATTCTGTCTGTAAACTGTATATGCATAGCTACCTTTTTGAAGCAATATTGAGATTTACTTAAGAACGTGGGGCCCAATAAATACCATCAATGGTGCCCAGTCCAAGAGATGGTGGATCCTATAGGTAAACACCACCTCATCATGCACTAAAACTTACTAAAAAAAAAAAAGATGTGAAGTTCACACATATAGAAAATGGACATTTTGTGAATACATATTACACGTATTGTAAAATAGATAGAGCTCATATGTAGAGTTTGTTTGATAAACTTTCCTACTACTTTGTCTAAATTAGAAGCAAATTGGTTGAACATTACTTCTACCTAAAATGGCAGAAAACGCACCTATCTTGGTGATGGACAGGACAGCTAGAGGGGATATGGAGGAGGCTGTTATTTTTTTTTTAATAGGTGTACTTTCACCAATTTGCTGATAATTCATTGAAAGTAGATGATCGGTACAATTGCTGCCAATGCATTTTTTAAAGCTGTATTGTCATGAGTCAAATTTGATCATGTTAGGTTCTTGCATAGGTCCTATAGCATTGATAAGTTTCCACCCTCTTTCCTACATACACACATCTCTCCTGCATACACACAACTCTACTACTATCACACACGCAATTTTCCGAAATACACACACAACTCTCCTCCATACACAAACACAGTTCTAACACATATAGCTTTTCTACAGCTTTGAAGTATGCACTCACACCTCTGTTACATACACGCACTGTTTTGCTACATACTTGTACACAGCTTTCTTACATACACCAACAGCTCTCTTATATACTCATGCAGCTCCACACACACAAACACTTATATATATATATATATATATATATGTACACTCATCCATCGTATACATTACCACATCTTGAAATTCCTTCCAGGAATGTGACTGATCACATGACCTGAAAGGTTCAATGGCTAATCAACAACTTTGTTTGATTGGGACCCTATCCATGCCACCTCACATATCAGGAGTGTCGTTCTTCTTTTCATAAAGAGGTCCAAGGGCTAGTCTTGCAGAAGTTTTTTCAGCTACACAGGATGCGCAACATCCGTGCAAGTCCTGGTGACTTTCTCCCCTGCACTGCACCGATCAGATAGATCAGTGTGGGGCAGGAGAAAGGAGAACAGTTCTTTCAGTGATCATGAAGGATGCTGTCAGTGTTTTCCTCCATCAGAATAAGCAGCCTCTAGACTGTAAGAAACACACACATTTTAACATCATTTTGATTGTCTAAAATTTACTGCAGCTAAAAATTACATTTGGTTTACAATGCATTTTGCCAGATAGTTGTCACTTGTCAAAGCTAAGAATTTTACATGCTGGGTTTTTTTATGGCACATTTAGCACTGATAAGTTGTCACACTCTTGCTTAATATGTTAACATTCTGTCTGTAAACTGTATATGCATAGCTACCTTTTTGAAGCAATATTGAGATTTACTTAAGAACGTGGGGCCCAATAAATACCATCAATGGTGCCCAGTCCAAGAGATGGTGGATCCTATAGGTAAACACCACCTCATCATGCACTAAAACTTACTAAAAAAAAAAAAGATGTGAAGTTCACACATATAGAAAATGGACATTTTGTGAATACATATTACACGTATTGTAAAATAGATAGAGCTCATATGTAGAGTTTGTTTGATAAACTTTCCTACTACTTTGTCTAAATTAGAAGCAAATTGGTTGAACATTACTTCTACCTAAAATGGCAGAAAACGCACCTATCTTGGTGATGGACAGGACAGCTAGAGGGGATATGGAGGAGGCTGTTATTTTTTTTTTAATAGGTGTACTTTCACCAATTTGCTGATAATTCATTGAAAGTAGATGATCGGTACAATTGCTGCCAATGCATTTTTTAAAGCTGTATTGTCATGAGTCAAATTTGATCATGTTAGGTTCTTGCATAGGTCCTATAGCATTGATAAGTTTCCACCCTCTTTCCTACATACACACATCTCTCCTGCATACACACAACTCTACTACTATCACACACGCAATTTTCCGAAATACACACACAACTCTCCTCCATACACAAACACAGTTCTAACACATATAGCTTTTCTACAGCTTTGAAGTATGCACTCACACCTCTGTTACATACACGCACTGTTTTGCTACATACTTGTACACAGCTTTCTTACATACACCAACAGCTCTCTTATATACTCATGCAGCTCCACACACACAAACACTTATATATATATATATATATATATATATATGTACACTCATCCATCGTATACATTACCACATCTTGAAATTCCTTCCAGGAATGTGACTGATCACATGACCTGAAAGGTTCAATGGCTAATCAAACTTTGTTTGATTGGGACCCTATCCATGCCACCTCACATATCAGGAGTGTCGTTCTTCTTTTCATAAAGAGGTCCAAGGGCTAGTCTTGCAGAAGTTTTTTCAGCTACACAGGATGCGCAACATCCGTGCAAGTCCTGGTGACTTTCTCCCCTGCACTGCACCGATCAGATAGATCAGTGTGGGGCAGGAGAAAGGAGAACAGTTCTTTCAGTGATCATGAAGGATGCTGTCAGTGTTTTCCTCCATCAGAATAAGCAGCCTCTAGACTGTAAGAAACACACACATTTTAACATCATTTTGATTGTCTAAAATTTACTGCAGCTAAAAATTACATTTGGTTTACAATGCATTTTGCCAGATATGTTGTCACTTGTCAAAGCTAAGAATTTTACATGCTGGGTTTTTTTATGGCACATTTAGCACTGATAAGTTGTCACACTCTTGCTTAATATGTTAACATTCTGTCTGTAAACTGTATATGCATAGCTACCTTTTTGAAGCAATATTGAGATTTACTTAAGAACGTGGGGCCCAATAAATACCATCAATGGTGCCCAGTCCAAGAGATGGTGGATCCTATAGGTAAACACCACCTCATCATGCACTAAAACTTACTAAAAAAAAAAAAGATGTGAAGTTCACACATATAGAAAATGGACATTTTGTGAATACATATTACACGTATTGTAAAATAGATAGAGCTCATATGTAGAGTTTGTTTGATAAACTTTCCTACTACTTTGTCTAAATTAGAAGCAAATTGGTTGAACATTACTTCTACCTAAAATGGCAGAAAACGCACCTATCTTGGTGATGGACAGGACAGCTAGAGGGGATATGGAGGAGGCTGTTATTTTTTTTTTAATAGGTGTACTTTCACCAATTTGCTGATAATTCATTGAAAGTAGATGATCGGTACAATTGCTGCCAATGCATTTTTTAAAGCTGTATTGTCATGAGTCAAATTTGATCATGTTAGGTTCTTGCATAGGTCCTATAGCATTGATAAGTTTCCACCCTCTTTCCTACATACACACATCTCTCCTGCATACACACAACTCTACTACTATCACACACGCAATTTTCCGAAATACACACACAACTCTCCTCCATACACAAACACAGTTCTAACACATATAGCTTTTCTACAGCTTTGAAGTATGCACTCACACCTCTGTTACATACACGCACTGTTTTGCTACATACTTGTACACAGCTTTCTTACATACACCAACAGCTCTCTTATATACTCATGCAGCTCCACACACACAAACACTTATATATATATATATATATATATATATGTACACTCATCCATCGTATACATTACCACATCTTGAAATTCCTTCCAGGAATGTGACTGATCACATGACCTGAAAGGTTCAATGGCTAATCAACAACTTTGTTTGATTGGGACCCTATCCATGCCACCTCACATATCAGGAGTGTCGTTCTTCTTTTCATAAAGAGGTCCAAGGGCTAGTCTTGCAGAAGTTTTTTCAGCTACACAGGATGCGCAACATCCGTGCAAGTCCTGGTGACTTTCTCCCCTGCACTGCACCGATCAGATAGATCAGTGTGGGGCAGGAGAAAGGAGAACAGTTCTTTCAGTGATCATGAAGGATGCTGTCAGTGTTTTCCTCCATCAGAATAAGCAGCCTCTAGACTGTAAGAAACACACACATTTTAACATCATTTTGATTGTCTAAAATTTACTGCAGCTAAAAATTACATTTGGTTTACAATGCATTTTGCCAGATATGTTGTCACTTGTCAAAGCTAAGAATTTTACATGCTGGGTTTTTTTATGGCACATTTAGCACTGATAAGTTGTCACACTCTTGCTTAATATGTTAACATTCTGTCTGTAAACTGTATATGCATAGCTACCTTTTTGAAGCAATATTGAGATTTACTTAAGAACGTGGGGCCCAATAAATACCATCAATGGTGCCCAGTCCAAGAGATGGTGGATCCTATAGGTAAACACCACCTCATCATGCACTAAAACTTACTAAAAAAAAAAAAGATGTGAAGTTCACACATATAGAAAATGGACATTTTGTGAATACATATTACACGTATTGTAAAATAGATAGAGCTCATATGTAGAGTTTGTTTGATAAACTTTCCTACTACTTTGTCTAAATTAGAAGCAAATTGGTTGAACATTACTTCTACCTAAAATGGCAGAAAACGCACCTATCTTGGTGATGGACAGGACAGCTAGAGGGGATATGGAGGAGGCTGTTATTTTTTTTTTAATAGGTGTACTTTCACCAATTTGCTGATAATTCATTGAAAGTAGATGATCGGTACAATTGCTGCCAATGCATTTTTTAAAGCTGTATTGTCATGAGTCAAATTTGATCATGTTAGGTTCTTGCATAGGTCCTATAGCATTGATAAGTTTCCACCCTCTTTCCTACATACACACATCTCTCCTGCATACACACAACTCTACTACTATCACACACGCAATTTTCCGAAATACACACACAACTCTCCTCCATACACAAACACAGTTCTAACACATATAGCTTTTCTACAGCTTTGAAGTATGCACTCACACCTCTGTTACATACACGCACTGTTTTGCTACATACTTGTACACAGCTTTCTTACATACACCAACAGCTCTCTTATATACTCATGCAGCTCCACACACACAAACACTTATATATATATATATATATATATATATATATGTACACTCATCCATCGTATACATTACCACATCTTGAAATTCCTTCCAGGAATGTGACTGATCACATGACCTGAAAGGTTCAATGGCTAATCAACAACTTTGTTTGATTGGGACCCTATCCATGCCACCTCACATATCAGGAGTGTCGTTCTTCTTTTCATAAAGAGGTCCAAGGGCTAGTCTTGCAGAAGTTTTTTCAGCTACACAGGATGCGCAACATCCGTGCAAGTCCTGGTGACTTTCTCCCCTGCACTGCACCGATCAGATAGATCAGTGTGGGGCAGGAGAAAGGAGAACAGTTCTTTCAGTGATCATGAAGGATGCTGTCAGTGTTTTCCTCCATCAGAATAAGCAGCCTCTAGACTGTAAGAAACACACACATTTTAACATCATTTTGATTGTCTAAAATTTACTGCAGCTAAAAATTACATTTGGTTTACAATGCATTTTGCCAGATATGTTGTCACTTGTCAAAGCTAAGAATTTTACATGCTGGGTTTTTTTATGGCACATTTAGCACTGATAAGTTGTCACACTCTTGCTTAATATGTTAACATTCTGTCTGTAAACTGTATATGCATAGCTACCTTTTTGAAGCAATATTGAGATTTACTTAAGAACGTGGGGCCCAATAAATACCATCAATGGTGCCCAGTCCAAGAGATGGTGGATCCTATAGGTAAACACCACCTCATCATGCACTAAAACTTACTAAAAAAAAAAAAGATGTGAAGTTCACACATATAGAAAATGGACATTTTGTGAATACATATTACACGTATTGTAAAATAGATAGAGCTCATATGTAGAGTTTGTTTGATAAACTTTCCTACTACTTTGTCTAAATTAGAAGCAAATTGGTTGAACATTACTTCTACCTAAAATGGCAGAAAACGCACCTATCTTGGTGATGGACAGGACAGCTAGAGGGGATATGGAGGAGGCTGTTATTTTTTTTTTAATAGGTGTACTTTCACCAATTTGCTGATAATTCATTGAAAGTAGATGATCGGTACAATTGCTGCCAATGCATTTTTTAAAGCTGTATTGTCATGAGTCAAATTTGATCATGTTAGGTTCTTGCATAGGTCCTATAGCATTGATAAGTTTCCACCCTCTTTCCTACATACACACATCTCTCCTGCATACACACAACTCTACTACTATCACACACGCAATTTTCCGAAATACACACACAACTCTCCTCCATACACAAACACAGTTCTAACACATATAGCTTTTCTACAGCTTTGAAGTATGCACTCACACCTCTGTTACATACACGCACTGTTTTGCTACATACTTGTACACAGCTTTCTTACATACACCAACAGCTCTCTTATATACTCATGCAGCTCCACACACACAAACACTTATATATATATATATATATATATATGTACACTCATCCATCGTATACATTACCACATCTTGAAATTCCTTCCAGGAATGTGACTGATCACATGACCTGAAAGGTTCAATGGCTAATCAACAACTTTGTTTGATTGGGACCCTATCCATGCCACCTCACATATCAGGAGTGTCGTTCTTCTTTTCATAAAGAGGTCCAAGGGCTAGTCTTGCAGAAGTTTTTTCAGCTACACAGGATGCGCAACATCCGTGCAAGTCCTGGTGACTTTCTCCCCTGCACTGCACCGATCAGATAGATCAGTGTGGGGCAGGAGAAAGGAGAACAGTTCTTTCAGTGATCATGAAGGATGCTGTCAGTGTTTTCCTCCATCAGAATAAGCAGCCTCTAGACTGTAAGAAACACACACATTTTAACATCATTTTGATTGTCTAAAATTTACTGCAGCTAAAAATTACATTTGGTTTACAATGCATTTTGCCAGATATGTTGTCACTTGTCAAAGCTAAGAATTTTACATGCTGGGTTTTTTTATGGCACATTTAGCACTGATAAGTTGTCACACTCTTGCTTAATATGTTAACATTCTGTCTGTAAACTGTATATGCATAGCTACCTTTTTGAAGCAATATTGAGATTTACTTAAGAACGTGGGGCCCAATAAATACCATCAATGGTGCCCAGTCCAAGAGATGGTGGATCCTATAGGTAAACACCACCTCATCATGCACTAAAACTTACTAAAAAAAAAAAAGATGTGAAGTTCACACATATAGAAAATGGACATTTTGTGAATACATATTACACGTATTGTAAAATAGATAGAGCTCATATGTAGAGTTTGTTTGATAAACTTTCCTACTACTTTGTCTAAATTAGAAGCAAATTGGTTGAACATTACTTCTACCTAAAATGGCAGAAAACGCACCTATCTTGGTGATGGACAGGACAGCTAGAGGGGATATGGAGGAGGCTGTTATTTTTTTTTTAATAGGTGTACTTTCACCAATTTGCTGATAATTCATTGAAAGTAGATGATCGGTACAATTGCTGCCAATGCATTTTTTAAAGCTGTATTGTCATGAGTCAAATTTGATCATGTTAGGTTCTTGCATAGGTCCTATAGCATTGATAAGTTTCCACCCTCTTTCCTACATACACACATCTCTCCTGCATACACACAACTCTACTACTATCACACACGCAATTTTCCGAAATACACACACAACTCTCCTCCATACACAAACACAGTTCTAACACATATAGCTTTTCTACAGCTTTGAAGTATGCACTCACACCTCTGTTACATACACGCACTGTTTTGCTACATACTTGTACACAGCTTTCTTACATACACCAACAGCTCTCTTATATACTCATGCAGCTCCACACACACAAACACTTATATATATATATATATATATATGTACACTCATCCATCGTATACATTACCACATCTTGAAATTCCTTCCAGGAATGTGACTGATCACATGACCTGAAAGGTTCAATGGCTAATCAACAACTTTGTTTGATTGGGACCCTATCCATGCCACCTCACATATCAGGAGTGTCGTTCTTCTTTTCATAAAGAGGTCCAAGGGCTAGTCTTGCAGAAGTTTTTTCAGCTACACAGGATGCGCAACATCCGTGCAAGTCCTGGTGACTTTCTCCCCTGCACTGCACCGATCAGATAGATCAGTGTGGGGCAGGAGAAAGGAGAACAGTTCTTTCAGTGATCATGAAGGATGCTGTCAGTGTTTTCCTCCATCAGAATAAGCAGCCTCTAGACTGTAAGAAACACACACATTTTAACATCATTTTGATTGTCTAAAATTTACTGCAGCTAAAAATTACATTTGGTTTACAATGCATTTTGCCAGATATGTTGTCACTTGTCAAAGCTAAGAATTTTACATGCTGGGTTTTTTTATGGCACATTTAGCACTGATAAGTTGTCACACTCTTGCTTAATATGTTAACATTCTGTCTGTAAACTGTATATGCATAGCTACCTTTTTGAAGCAATATTGAGATTTACTTAAGAACGTGGGGCCCAATAAATACCATCAATGGTGCCCAGTCCAAGAGATGGTGGATCCTATAGGTAAACACCACCTCATCATGCACTAAAACTTACTAAAAAAAAAAAAGATGTGAAGTTCACACATATAGAAAATGGACATTTTGTGAATACATATTACACGTATTGTAAAATAGATAGAGCTCATATGTAGAGTTTGTTTGATAAACTTTCCTACTACTTTGTCTAAATTAGAAGCAAATTGGTTGAACATTACTTCTACCTAAAATGGCAGAAAACGCACCTATCTTGGTGATGGACAGGACAGCTAGAGGGGATATGGAGGAGGCTGTTATTTTTTTTTTAATAGGTGTACTTTCACCAATTTGCTGATAATTCATTGAAAGTAGATGATCGGTACAATTGCTGCCAATGCATTTTTTAAAGCTGTATTGTCATGAGTCAAATTTGATCATGTTAGGTTCTTGCATAGGTCCTATAGCATTGATAAGTTTCCACCCTCTTTCCTACATACACACATCTCTCCTGCATACACACAACTCTACTACTATCACACACGCAATTTTCCGAAATACACACACAACTCTCCTCCATACACAAACACAGTTCTAACACATATAGCTTTTCTACAGCTTTGAAGTATGCACTCACACCTCTGTTACATACACGCACTGTTTTGCTACATACTTGTACACAGCTTTCTTACATACACCAACAGCTCTCTTATATACTCATGCAGCTCCACACACACAAACACTTATATATATATATATATATATATATATATGTACACTCATCCATCGTATACATTACCACATCTTGAAATTCCTTCCAGGAATGTGACTGATCACATGACCTGAAAGGTTCAATGGCTAATCAACAACTTTGTTTGATTGGGACCCTATCCATGCCACCTCACATATCAGGAGTGTCGTTCTTCTTTTCATAAAGAGGTCCAAGGGCTAGTCTTGCAGAAGTTTTTTCAGCTACACAGGATGCGCAACATCCGTGCAAGTCCTGGTGACTTTCTCCCCTGCACTGCACCGATCAGATAGATCAGTGTGGGGCAGGAGAAAGGAGAACAGTTCTTTCAGTGATCATGAAGGATGCTGTCAGTGTTTTCCTCCATCAGAATAAGCAGCCTCTAGACTGTAAGAAACACACACATTTTAACATCATTTTGATTGTCTAAAATTTACTGCAGCTAAAAATTACATTTGGTTTACAATGCATTTTGCCAGATATGTTGTCACTTGTCAAAGCTAAGAATTTTACATGCTGGGTTTTTTTATGGCACATTTAGCACTGATAAGTTGTCACACTCTTGCTTAATATGTTAACATTCTGTCTGTAAACTGTATATGCATAGCTACCTTTTTGAAGCAATATTGAGATTTACTTAAGAACGTGGGGCCCAATAAATACCATCAATGGTGCCCAGTCCAAGAGATGGTGGATCCTATAGGTAAACACCACCTCATCATGCACTAAAACTTACTAAAAAAAAAAAAGATGTGAAGTTCACACATATAGAAAATGGACATTTTGTGAATACATATTACACGTATTGTAAAATAGATAGAGCTCATATGTAGAGTTTGTTTGATAAACTTTCCTACTACTTTGTCTAAATTAGAAGCAAATTGGTTGAACATTACTTCTACCTAAAATGGCAGAAAACGCACCTATCTTGGTGATGGACAGGACAGCTAGAGGGGATATGGAGGAGGCTGTTATTTTTTTTTTAATAGGTGTACTTTCACCAATTTGCTGATAATTCATTGAAAGTAGATGATCGGTACAATTGCTGCCAATGCATTTTTTAAAGCTGTATTGTCATGAGTCAAATTTGATCATGTTAGGTTCTTGCATAGGTCCTATAGCATTGATAAGTTTCCACCCTCTTTCCTACATACACACATCTCTCCTGCATACACACAACTCTACTACTATCACACACGCAATTTTCCGAAATACACACACAACTCTCCTCCATACACAAACACAGTTCTAACACATATAGCTTTTCTACAGCTTTGAAGTATGCACTCACACCTCTGTTACATACACGCACTGTTTTGCTACATACTTGTACACAGCTTTCTTACATACACCAACAGCTCTCTTATATACTCATGCAGCTCCACACACACAAACACTTATATATATATATATATATATATATATGTACACTCATCCATCGTATACATTACCACATCTTGAAATTCCTTCCAGGAATGTGACTGATCACATGACCTGAAAGGTTCAATGGCTAATCAACAACTTTGTTTGATTGGGACCCTATCCATGCCACCTCACATATCAGGAGTGTCGTTCTTCTTTTCATAAAGAGGTCCAAGGGCTAGTCTTGCAGAAGTTTTTTCAGCTACACAGGATGCGCAACATCCGTGCAAGTCCTGGTGACTTTCTCCCCTGCACTGCACCGATCAGATAGATCAGTGTGGGGCAGGAGAAAGGAGAACAGTTCTTTCAGTGATCATGAAGGATGCTGTCAGTGTTTTCCTCCATCAGAATAAGCAGCCTCTAGACTGTAAGAAACACACACATTTTAACATCATTTTGATTGTCTAAAATTTACTGCAGCTAAAAATTACATTTGGTTTACAATGCATTTTGCCAGATATGTTGTCACTTGTCAAAGCTAAGAATTTTACATGCTGGGTTTTTTTATGGCACATTTAGCACTGATAAGTTGTCACACTCTTGCTTAATATGTTAACATTCTGTCTGTAAACTGTATATGCATAGCTACCTTTTTGAAGCAATATTGAGATTTACTTAAGAACGTGGGGCCCAATAAATACCATCAATGGTGCCCAGTCCAAGAGATGGTGGATCCTATAGGTAAACACCACCTCATCATGCACTAAAACTTACTAAAAAAAAAAAAGATGTGAAGTTCACACATATAGAAAATGGACATTTTGTGAATACATATTACACGTATTGTAAAATAGATAGAGCTCATATGTAGAGTTTGTTTGATAAACTTTCCTACTACTTTGTCTAAATTAGAAGCAAATTGGTTGAACATTACTTCTACCTAAAATGGCAGAAAACGCACCTATCTTGGTGATGGACAGGACAGCTAGAGGGGATATGGAGGAGGCTGTTATTTTTTTTTTAATAGGTGTACTTTCACCAATTTGCTGATAATTCATTGAAAGTAGATGATCGGTACAATTGCTGCCAATGCATTTTTTAAAGCTGTATTGTCATGAGTCAAATTTGATCATGTTAGGTTCTTGCATAGGTCCTATAGCATTGATAAGTTTCCACCCTCTTTCCTACATACACACATCTCTCCTGCATACACACAACTCTACTACTATCACACACGCAATTTTCCGAAATACACACACAACTCTCCTCCATACACAACACACAGTTCTAACACATATAGCTTTTCTACAGCTTTGAAGTATGCACTCACACCTCTGTTACATACACGCACTGTTTTGCTACATACTTGTACACAGCTTTCTTACATACACCAACAGCTCTCTTATATACTCATGCAGCTCCACACACACAAACACTTATATATATATATATATATATATATATGTACACTCATCCATCGTATACATTACCACATCTTGAAATTCCTTCCAGGAATGTGACTGATCACATGACCTGAAAGGTTCAATGGCTAATCAACAACTTTGTTTGATTGGGACCCTATCCATGCCACCTCACATATCAGGAGTGTCGTTCTTCTTTTCATAAAGAGGTCCAAGGGCTAGTCTTGCAGAAGTTTTTTCAGCTACACAGGATGCGCAACATCCGTGCAAGTCCTGGTGACTTTCTCCCCTGCACTGCACCGATCAGATAGATCAGTGTGGGGCAGGAGAAAGGAGAACAGTTCTTTCAGTGATCATGAAGGATGCTGTCAGTGTTTTCCTCCATCAGAATAAGCAGCCTCTAGACTGTAAGAAACACACACATTTTAACATCATTTTGATTGTCTAAAATTTACTGCAGCTAAAAATTACATTTGGTTTACAATGCATTTTGCCAGATATGTTGTCACTTGTCAAAGCTAAGAATTTTACATGCTGGGTTTTTTTATGGCACATTTAGCACTGATAAGTTGTCACACTCTTGCTTAATATGTTAACATTCTGTCTGTAAACTGTATATGCATAGCTACCTTTTTGAAGCAATATTGAGATTTACTTAAGAACGTGGGGCCCAATAAATACCATCAATGGTGCCCAGTCCAAGAGATGGTGGATCCTATAGGTAAACACCACCTCATCATGCACTAAAACTTACTAAAAAAAAAAAAGATGTGAAGTTCACACATATAGAAAATGGACATTTTGTGAATACATATTACACGTATTGTAAAATAGATAGAGCTCATATGTAGAGTTTGTTTGATAAACTTTCCTACTACTTTGTCTAAATTAGAAGCAAATTGGTTGAACATTACTTCTACCTAAAATGGCAGAAAACGCACCTATCTTGGTGATGGACAGGACAGCTAGAGGGGATATGGAGGAGGCTGTTATTTTTTTTTTAATAGGTGTACTTTCACCAATTTGCTGATAATTCATTGAAAGTAGATGATCGGTACAATTGCTGCCAATGCATTTTTTAAAGCTGTATTGTCATGAGTCAAATTTGATCATGTTAGGTTCTTGCATAGGTCCTATAGCATTGATAAGTTTCCACCCTCTTTCCTACATACACACATCTCTCCTGCATACACACAACTCTACTACTATCACACACGCAATTTTCCGAAATACACACACAACTCTCCTCCATACACAAACACAGTTCTAACACATATAGCTTTTCTACAGCTTTGAAGTATGCACTCACACCTCTGTTACATACACGCACTGTTTTGCTACATACTTGTACACAGCTTTCTTACATACACCAACAGCTCTCTTATATACTCATGCAGCTCCACACACACAAACACTTATATATATATATATATATATATATATGTACACTCATCCATCGTATACATTACCACATCTTGAAATTCCTTCCAGGAATGTGACTGATCACATGACCTGAAAGGTTCAATGGCTAATCAACAACTTTGTTTGATTGGGACCCTATCCATGCCACCTCACATATCAGGAGTGTCGTTCTTCTTTTCATAAAGAGGTCCAAGGGCTAGTCTTGCAGAAGTTTTTTTCAGCTACACAGGATGCGCAACATCCGTGCAAGTCCTGGTGACTTTCTCCCCTGCACTGCACCGATCAGATAGATCAGTGTGGGGCAGGAGAAAGGAGAACAGTTCTTTCAGTGATCATGAAGGATGCTGTCAGTGTTTTCCTCCATCAGAATAAGCAGCCTCTAGACTGTAAGAAACACACACATTTTAACATCATTTTGATTGTCTAAAATTTACTGCAGCTAAAAATTACATTTGGTTTACAATGCATTTTGCCAGATATGTTGTCACTTGTCAAAGCTAAGAATTTTACATGCTGGGTTTTTTTATGGCACATTTAGCACTGATAAGTTGTCACACTCTTGCTTAATATGTTAACATTCTGTCTGTAAACTGTATATGCATAGCTACCTTTTTGAAGCAATATTGAGATTTACTTAAGAACGTGGGGCCCAATAAATACCATCAATGGTGCCCAGTCCAAGAGATGGTGGATCCTATAGGTAAACACCACCTCATCATGCACTAAAACTTACTAAAAAAAAAAAAGATGTGAAGTTCACACATATAGAAAATGGACATTTTGTGAATACATATTACACGTATTGTAAAATAGATAGAGCTCATATGTAGAGTTTGTTTGATAAACTTTCCTACTACTTTGTCTAAATTAGAAGCAAATTGGTTGAACATTACTTCTACCTAAAATGGCAGAAAACGCACCTATCTTGGTGATGGACAGGACAGCTAGAGGGGATATGGAGGAGGCTGTTATTTTTTTTTTAATAGGTGTACTTTCACCAATTTGCTGATAATTCATTGAAAGTAGATGATCGGTACAATTGCTGCCAATGCATTTTTTAAAGCTGTATTGTCATGAGTCAAATTTGATCATGTTAGGTTCTTGCATAGGTCCTATAGCATTGATAAGTTTCCACCCTCTTTCCTACATACACACATCTCTCCTGCATACACACAACTCTACTACTATCACACACGCAATTTTCCGAAATACACACACAACTCTCCTCCATACACAAACACAGTTCTAACACATATAGCTTTTCTACAGCTTTGAAGTATGCACTCACACCTCTGTTACATACACGCACTGTTTTGCTACATACTTGTACACAGCTTTCTTACATACACCAACAGCTCTCTTATATACTCATGCAGCTCCACACACACAAACACTTATATATATATATATATATATATATATATATATATGTACACTCATCCATCGTATACATTACATCTTGAAATTCCTTCCAGGAATGTGACTGATCACATGACCTGAAAGGTTCAATGGCTAATCAACAACTTTGTTTGATTGGGACCCTATCCATGCCACCTCACATATCAGGAGTGTCGTTCTTCTTTTCATAAAGAGGTCCAAGGGCTAGTCTTGCAGAAGTTTTTTCAGCTACACAGGATGCGCAACATCCGTGCAAGTCCTGGTGACTTTCTCCCCTGCACTGCACCGATCAGATAGATCAGTGTGGGGCAGGAGAAAGGAGAACAGTTCTTTCAGTGATCATGAAGGATGCTGTCAGTGTTTTCCTCCATCAGAATAAGCAGCCTCTAGACTGTAAGAAACACACACATTTTAACATCATTTTGATTGTCTAAAATTTACTGCAGCTAAAAATTACATTTGGTTTACAATGCATTTTGCCAGATATGTTGTCACTTGTCAAAGCTAAGAATTTTACATGCTGGGTTTTTTTATGGCACATTTAGCACTGATAAGTTGTCACACTCTTGCTTAATATGTTAACATTCTGTCTGTAAACTGTATATGCATAGCTACCTTTTTGAAGCAATATTGAGATTTACTTAAGAACGTGGGGCCCAATAAATACCATCAATGGTGCCCAGTCCAAGAGATGGTGGATCCTATAGGTAAACACCACCTCATCATGCACTAAAACTTACTAAAAAAAAAAAAGATGTGAAGTTCACACATATAGAAAATGGACATTTTGTGAATACATATTACACGTATTGTAAAATAGATAGAGCTCATATGTAGAGTTTGTTTGATAAACTTTCCTACTACTTTGTCTAAATTAGAAGCAAATTGGTTGAACATTACTTCTACCTAAAATGGCAGAAAACGCACCTATCTTGGTGATGGACAGGACAGCTAGAGGGGATATGGAGGAGGCTGTTATTTTTTTTTTAATAGGTGTACTTTCACCAATTTGCTGATAATTCATTGAAAGTAGATGATCGGTACAATTGCTGCCAATGCATTTTTTAAAGCTGTATTGTCATGAGTCAAATTTGATCATGTTAGGTTCTTGCATAGGTCCTATAGCATTGATAAGTTTCCAACCTCTTTCCTACATACACACATCTCTCCTGCATACACACAACTCTACTACTATCACACACGCAATTTTCCGAAATACACACACAACTCTCCTCCATACACAAACACAGTTCTAACACATATAGCTTTTCTACAGCTTTGAAGTATGCACTCACACCTCTGTTACATACACGCACTGTTTTGCTACATACTTGTACACAGCTTTCTTACATACACCAACAGCTCTCTTATATACTCATGCAGCTCCACACACACAAACACTTATATATATATATATATATATATATATATATATATATATGTACACTCATCCATCGTATACATTACCACATCTTGAAATTCCTTCCAGGAATGTGACTGATCACATGACCTGAAAGGTTCAATGGCTAATCAACAACTTTGTTTGATTGGGACCCTATCCATGCCACCTCACATATCAGGAGTGTCGTTCTTCTTTTCATAAAGAGGTCCAAGGGCTAGTCTTGCAGAAGTTTTTTCAGCTACACAGGATGCGCAACATCCGTGCAAGTCCTGGTGACTTTCTCCCCTGCACTGCACCGATCAGATAGATCAGTGTGGGGCAGGAGAAAGGAGAACAGTTCTTTCAGTGATCATGAAGGATGCTGTCAGTGTTTTCCTCCATCAGAATAAGCAGCCTCTAGACTGTAAGAAACACACACATTTTAACATCATTTTGATTGTCTAAAATTTACTGCAGCTAAAAATTACATTTGGTTTACAATGCATTTTGCCAGATATGTTGTCACTTGTCAAAGCTAAGAATTTTACATGCTGGGTTTTTTTATGGCACATTTAGCACTGATAAGTTGTCACACTCTTGCTTAATATGTTAACATTCTGTCTGTAAACTGTATATGCATAGCTACCTTTTTGAAGCAATATTGAGATTTACTTAAGAACGTGGGGCCCAATAAATACCATCAATGGTGCCCAGTCCAAGAGATGGTGGATCCTATAGGTAAACACCACCTCATCATGCACTAAAACTTACTAAAAAAAAAAAAGATGTGAAGTTCACACATATAGAAAATGGACATTTTGTGAATACATATTACACGTATTGTAAAATAGATATAGATAGAGCTCATATGTAGAGTTTGTTTGATAAACTTTCCTACTACTTTGTCTAAATTAGAAGCAAATTGGTTGAACATTACTTCTACCTAAAATGGCAGAAAACGCACCTATCTTGGTGATGGACAGGACAGCTAGAGGGGATATGGAGGAGGCTGTTATTTTTTTTTTAATAGGTGTACTTTCACCAATTTGCTGATAATTCATTGAAAGTAGATGATCGGTACAATTGCTGCCAATGCATTTTTTAAAGCTGTATTGTCATGAGTCAAATTTGATCATGTTAGGTTCTTGCATAGGTCCTATAGCATTGATAAGTTTCCACCCTCTTTCCTACATACACACATCTCTCCTGCATACACACAACTCTACTACTATCACACACGCAATTTTCCGAAATACACACACAACTCTCCTCCATACACAAACACAGTTCTAACACATATAGCTTTTCTACAGCTTTGAAGTATGCACTCACACCTCTGTTACATACACGCACTGTTTTGCTACATACTTGTACACAGCTTTCTTACATACACCAACAGCTCTCTTATATACTCATGCAGCTCCACACACACAAACACTTATATATATATATATATATATATATATGTACACTCATCCATCGTATACATTACCACATCTTGAAATTCCTTCCAGGAATGTGACTGATCACATGACCTGAAAGGTTCAATGGCTAATCAACAACTTTGTTTGATTGGGACCCTATCCATGCCACCTCACGTATCAGGAGTGTCGTTCTTCTTTTCATAAAGAGGTCCAAGGGCTAGTCTTGCAGAAGTTTTTTCAGCTACACAGGATGCGCAACATCCGTGCAAGTCCTGGTGACTTTCTCCCCTGCACTGCACCGATCAGATAGATCAGTGTGGGGCAGGAGAAAGGAGAACAGTTCTTTCAGTGATCATGAAGGATGCTGTCAGTGTTTTCCTCCATCAGAATAAGCAGCCTCTAGACTGTAAGAAACACACACATTTTAACATCATTTTGATTGTCTAAAATTTACTGCAGCTAAAAATTACATTTGGTTTACAATGCATTTTGCCAGATATGTTGTCACTTGTCAAAGCTAAGAATTTTACATGCTGGGTTTTTTTATGGCACATTTAGCACTGATAAGTTGTCACACTCTTGCTTAATATGTTAACATTCTGTCTGTAAACTGTATATGCATAGCTACCTTTTTGAAGCAATATTGAGATTTACTTAAGAACGTGGGGCCCAATAAATACCATCAATGGTGCCCAGTCCAAGAGATGGTGGATCCTATAGGTAAACACCACCTCATCATGCACTAAAACTTACTAAAAAAAAAAAAGATGTGAAGTTCACACATATAGAAAATGGACATTTTGTGAATACATATTACACGTATTGTAAAATAGATATAGATAGAGCTCATATGTAGAGTTTGTTTGATAAACTTTCCTACTACTTTGTCTAAATTAGAAGCAAATTGGTTGAACATTACTTCTACCTAAAATGGCAGAAAACGCACCTATCTTGGTGATGGACAGGACAGCTAGAGGGGATATGGAGGAGGCTGTTATTTTTTTTTTAATAGGTGTACTTTCACCAATTTGCTGATAATTCATTGAAAGTAGATGATCGGTACAATTGCTGCCAATGCATTTTTTAAAGCTGTATTGTCATGAGTCAAATTTGATCATGTTAGGTTCTTGCATAGGTCCTATAGCATTGATAAGTTTCCACCCTCTTTCCTACATACACACATCTCTCCTGCATACACACAACTCTACTACTATCACACACGCAATTTTCCGAAATACACACACAACTCTCCTCCATACACAAACACAGTTCTAACACATATAGCTTTTCTACAGCTTTGAAGTATGCACTCACACCTCTGTTACATACACGCACTGTTTTGCTACATACTTGTACACAGCTTTCTTACATACACCAACAGCTCTCTTATATACTCATGCAGCTCCACACACACAAACACTTATATATATATATATATATATATATATGTACACTCATCCATCGTATACATTACCACATCTTGAAATTCCTTCCAGGAATGTGACTGATCACATGACCTGAAAGGTTCAATGGCTAATCAACAACTTTGTTTGATTGGGACCCTATCCATGCCACCTCACGTATCAGGAGTGTCGTTCTTCTTTTCATAAAGAGGTCCAAGGGCTAGTCTTGCAGAAGTTTTTTCAGCTACACAGGATGCGCAACATCCGTGCAAGTCCTGGTGACTTTCTCCCCTGCACTGCACCGATCAGATAGATCAGTGTGGGGCAGGAGAAAGGAGAACAGTTCTTTCAGTGATCATGAAGGATGCTGTCAGTGTTTTCCTCCATCAGAATAAGCAGCCTCTAGACTGTAAGAAACACACACATTTTAACATCATTTTGATTGTCTAAAATTTACTGCAGCTAAAAATTACATTTGGTTTACAATGCATTTTGCCAGATATGTTGTCACTTGTCAAAGCTAAGAATTTTACATGCTGGGTTTTTTTATGGCACATTTAGCACTGATAAGTTGTCACACTCTTGCTTAATATGTTAACATTCTGTCTGTAAACTGTATATGCATAGCTACCTTTTTGAAGCAATATTGAGATTTACTTAAGAACGTGGGGCCCAATAAATACCATCAATGGTGCCCAGTCCAAGAGATGGTGGATCCTATAGGTAAACACCACCTCATCATGCACTAAAACTTACTAAAAAAAAAAAAGATGTGAAGTTCACACATATAGAAAATGGACATTTTGTGAATACATATTACACGTATTGTAAAATAGATATAGATAGAGCTCATATGTAGAGTTTGTTTGATAAACTTTCCTACTACTTTGTCTAAATTAGAAGCAAATTGGTTGAACATTACTTCTACCTAAAATGGCAGAAAACGCACCTATCTTGGTGATGGACAGGACAGCTAGAGGGGATATGGAGGAGGCTGTTATTTTTTTTTTAATAGGTGTACTTTCACCAATTTGCTGATAATTCATTGAAAGTAGATGATCGGTACAATTGCTGCCAATGCATTTTTTAAAGCTGTATTGTCATGAGTCAAATTTGATCATGTTAGGTTCTTGCATAGGTCCTATAGCATTGATAAGTTTCCACCCTCTTTCCTACATACACACATCTCTCCTGCATACACACAACTCTACTACTATCACACACGCAATTTTCCGAAATACACACACAACTCTCCTCCATACACAAACACAGTTCTAACACATATAGCTTTTCTACAGCTTTGAAGTATGCACTCACACCTCTGTTACATACACGCACTGTTTTGCTACATACTTGTACACAGCTTTCTTACATACACCAACAGCTCTCTTATATACTCATGCAGCTCCACACACACAAACACTTATATATATATATATATATATATATATATATATATGTACACTCATCCATCGTATACATTACCACATCTTGAAATTCCTTCCAGGAATGTGACTGATCACATGACCTGAAAGGTTCAATGGCTAATCAACAACTTTGTTTGATTGGGACCCTATCCATGCCACCTCACATATCAGGAGTGTCGTTCTTCTTTTCATAAAGAGGTCCAAGGGCTAGTCTTGCAGAAGTTTTTTCAGCTACACAGGATGCGCAACATCCGTGCAAGTCCTGGTGACTTTCTCCCCTGCACTGCACCGATCAGATAGATCAGTGTGGGGCAGGAGAAAGGAGAACAGTTCTTTCAGTGATCATGAAGGATGCTGTCAGTGTTTTCCTCCATCAGAATAAGCAGCCTCTAGACTGTAAGAAACACACACATTTTAACATCATTTTGATTGTCTAAAATTTACTGCAGCTAAAAATTACATTTGGTTTACAATGCATTTTGCCAGATATGTTGTCACTTGTCAAAGCTAAGAATTTTACATGCTGGGTTTTTTTATGGCACATTTAGCACTGATAAGTTGTCACACTCTTGCTTAATATGTTAACATTCTGTCTGTAAACTGTATATGCATAGCTACCTTTTTGAAGCAATATTGAGATTTACTTAAGAACGTGGGGCCCAATAAATACCATCAATGGTGCCCAGTCCAAGAGATGGTGGATCCTATAGGTAAACACCACCTCATCATGCACTAAAACTTACTAAAAAAAAAAAAGATGTGAAGTTCACACATATAGAAAATGGACATTTTGTGAATACATATTACACGTATTGTAAAATAGATATAGATAGAGCTCATATGTAGAGTTTGTTTGATAAACTTTCCTACTACTTTGTCTAAATTAGAAGCAAATTGGTTGAACATTACTTCTACCTAAAATGGCAGAAAACGCACCTATCTTGGTGATGGACAGGACAGCTAGAGGGGATATGGAGGAGGCTGTTATTTTTTTTTTAATAGGTGTACTTTCACCAATTTGCTGATAATTCATTGAAAGTAGATGATCGGTACAATTGCTGCCAATGCATTTTTTAAAGCTGTATTGTCATGAGTCAAATTTGATCATGTTAGGTTCTTGCATAGGTCCTATAGCATTGATAAGTTTCCACCCTCTTTCCTACATACACACATCTCTCCTGCATACACACAACTCTACTACTATCACACACGCAATTTTCCGAAATACACACACAACTCTCCTCCATACACAAACACAGTTCTAACACATATAGCTTTTCTACAGCTTTGAAGTATGCACTCACACCTCTGTTACATACACGCACTGTTTTGCTACATACTTGTACACAGCTTTCTTACATACACCAACAGCTCTCTTATATACTCATGCAGCTCCACACACACAAACACTTATATATATATATATATATATATATATATATATGTACACTCATCCATCGTATACATTACCACATCTTGAAATTCCTTCCAGGAATGTGACTGATCACATGACCTGAAAGGTTCAATGGCTAATCAACAACTTTGTTTGATTGGGACCCTATCCATGCCACCTCACATATCAGGAGTGTCGTTCTTCTTTTCATAAAGAGGTCCAAGGGCTAGTCTTGCAGAAGTTTTTTCAGCTACACAGGATGCGCAACATCCGTGCAAGTCCTGGTGACTTTCTCCCCTGCACTGCACCGATCAGATAGATCAGTGTGGGGCAGGAGAAAGGAGAACAGTTCTTTCAGTGATCATGAAGGATGCTGTCAGTGTTTTCCTCCATCAGAATAAGCAGCCTCTAGACTGTAAGAAACACACACATTTTAACATCATTTTGATTGTCTAAAATTTACTGCAGCTAAAAATTACATTTGGTTTACAATGCATTTTGCCAGATATGTTGTCACTTGTCAAAGCTAAGAATTTTACATGCTGGGTTTTTTTATGGCACATTTAGCACTGATAAGTTGTCACACTCTTGCTTAATATGTTAACATTCTGTCTGTAAACTGTATATGCATAGCTACCTTTTTGAAGCAATATTGAGATTTACTTAAGAACGTGGGGCCCAATAAATACCATCAATGGTGCCCAGTCCAAGAGATGGTGGATCCTATAGGTAAACACCACCTCATCATGCACTAAAACTTACTAAAAAAAAAAAAGATGTGAAGTTCACACATATAGAAAATGGACATTTTGTGAATACATATTACACGTATTGTAAAATAGATATAGATAGAGCTCATATGTAGAGTTTGTTTGATAAACTTTCCTACTACTTTGTCTAAATTAGAAGCAAATTGGTTGAACATTACTTCTACCTAAAATGGCAGAAAACGCACCTATCTTGGTGATGGACAGGACAGCTAGAGGGGATATGGAGGAGGCTGTTATTTTTTTTTTAATAGGTGTACTTTCACCAATTTGCTGATAATTCATTGAAAGTAGATGATCGGTACAATTGCTGCCAATGCATTTTTTAAAGCTGTATTGTCATGAGTCAAATTTGATCATGTTAGGTTCTTGCATAGGTCCTATAGCATTGATAAGTTTCCACCCTCTTTCCTACATACACACATCTCTCCTGCATACACACAACTCTACTACTATCACACACGCAATTTTCCGAAATACACACACAACTCTCCTCCATACACAAACACAGTTCTAACACATATAGCTTTTCTACAGCTTTGAAGTATGCACTCACACCTCTGTTACATACACGCACTGTTTTGCTACATACTTGTACACAGCTTTCTTACATACACCAACAGCTCTCTTATATACTCATGCAGCTCCACACACACAAACACTTATATATATATATATATATATATATATGTACACTCATCCATCGTATACATTACCACATCTTGAAATTCCTTCCAGGAATGTGACTGATCACATGACCTGAAAGGTTCAATGGCTAATCAACAACTTTGTTTGATTGGGACCCTATCCATGCCACCTCACGTATCAGGAGTGTCGTTCTTCTTTTCATAAAGAGGTCCAAGGGCTAGTCTTGCAGAAGTTTTTTCAGCTACACAGGATGCGCAACATCCGTGCAAGTCCTGGTGACTTTCTCCCCTGCACTGCACCGATCAGATAGATCAGTGTGGGGCAGGAGAAAGGAGAACAGTTCTTTCAGTGATCATGAAGGATGCTGTCAGTGTTTTCCTCCATCAGAATAAGCAGCCTCTAGACTGTAAGAAACACACACATTTTAACATCATTTTGATTGTCTAAAATTTACTGCAGCTAAAAATTACATTTGGTTTACAATGCATTTTGCCAGATATGTTGTCACTTGTCAAAGCTAAGAATTTTACATGCTGGGTTTTTTTATGGCACATTTAGCACTGATAAGTTGTCACACTCTTGCTTAATATGTTAACATTCTGTCTGTAAACTGTATATGCATAGCTACCTTTTTGAAGCAATATTGAGATTTACTTAAGAACGTGGGGCCCAATAAATACCATCAATGGTGCCCAGTCCAAGAGATGGTGGATCCTATAGGTAAACACCACCTCATCATGCACTAAAACTTACTAAAAAAAAAAAAGATGTGAAGTTCACACATATAGAAAATGGACATTTTGTGAATACATATTACACGTATTGTAAAATAGATATAGATAGAGCTCATATGTAGAGTTTGTTTGATAAACTTTCCTACTACTTTGTCTAAATTAGAAGCAAATTGGTTGAACATTACTTCTACCTAAAATGGCAGAAAACGCACCTATCTTGGTGATGGACAGGACAGCTAGAGGGGATATGGAGGAGGCTGTTATTTTTTTTTTAATAGGTGTACTTTCACCAATTTGCTGATAATTCATTGAAAGTAGATGATCGGTACAATTGCTGCCAATGCATTTTTTAAAGCTGTATTGTCATGAGTCAAATTTGATCATGTTAGGTTCTTGCATAGGTCCTATAGCATTGATAAGTTTCCACCCTCTTTCCTACATACACACATCTCTCCTGCATACACACAACTCTACTACTATCACACACGCAATTTTCCGAAATACACACACAACTCTCCTCCATACACAAACACAGTTCTAACACATATAGCTTTTCTACAGCTTTGAAGTATGCACTCACACCTCTGTTACATACACGCACTGTTTTGCTACATACTTGTACACAGCTTTCTTACATACACCAACAGCTCTCTTATATACTCATGCAGCTCCACACACACAAACACTTATATATATATATATATATATATATATATGTACACTCATCCATCGTATACATTACATCTTGAAATTCCTTCCAGGAATGTGACTGATCACATGACCTGAAAGGTTCAATGGCTAATCAACAACTTTGTTTGATTGGGACCCTATCCATGCCACCTCACATATCAGGAGTGTCGTTCTTCTTTTCATAAAGAGGTCCAAGGGCTAGTCTTGCAGAAGTTTTTTCAGCTACACAGGATGCGCAACATCCGTGCAAGTCCTGGTGACTTTCTCCCCTGCACTGCACCGATCAGATAGATCAGTGTGGGGCAGGAGAAAGGAGAACAGTTCTTTCAGTGATCATGAAGGATGCTGTCAGTGTTTTCCTCCATCAGAATAAGCAGCCTCTAGACTGTAAGAAACACACACATTTTAACATCATTTTGATTGTCTAAAATTTACTGCAGCTAAAAATTACATTTGGTTTACAATGCATTTTGCCAGATATGTTGTCACTTGTCAAAGCTAAGAATTTTACATGCTGGGTTTTTTTATGGCACATTTAGCACTGATAAGTTGTCACACTCTTGCTTAATATGTTAACATTCTGTCTGTAAACTGTATATGCATAGCTACCTTTTTGAAGCAATATTGAGATTTACTTAAGAACGTGGGGCCCAATAAATACCATCAATGGTGCCCAGTCCAAGAGATGGTGGATCCTATAGGTAAACACCACCTCATCATGCACTAAAACTTACTAAAAAAAAAAAAGATGTGAAGTTCACACATATAGAAAATGGACATTTTGTGAATACATATTACACGTATTGTAAAATAGATAGAGCTCATATGTAGAGTTTGTTTGATAAACTTTCCTACTACTTTGTCTAAATTAGAAGCAAATTGGTTGAACATTACTTCTACCTAAAATGGCAGAAAACGCACCTATCTTGGTGATGGACAGGACAGCTAGAGGGGATATGGAGGAGGCTGTTATTTTTTTTTTAATAGGTGTACTTTCACCAATTTGCTGATAATTCATTGAAAGTAGATGATCGGTACAATTGCTGCCAATGCATTTTTTAAAGCTGTATTGTCATGAGTCAAATTTGATCATGTTAGGTTCTTGCATAGGTCCTATAGCATTGATAAGTTTCCACCCTCTTTCCTACATACACACATCTCTCCTGCATACACACAACTCTACTACTATCACACACGCAATTTTCCGAAATACACACACAACTCTCCTCCATACACAAACACAGTTCTAACACATATAGCTTTTCTACAGCTTTGAAGTATGCACTCACACCTCTGTTACATACACGCACTGTTTTGCTACATACTTGTACACAGCTTTCTTACATACACCAACAGCTCTCTTATATACTCATGCAGCTCCACACACACAAACACTTATATATATATATATATATATATATATGTACACTCATCCATCGTATACATTACCACATCTTGAAATTCCTTCCAGGAATGTGACTGATCACATGACCTGAAAGGTTCAATGGCTAATCAACAACTTTGTTTGATTGGGACCCTATCCATGCCACCTCACATATCAGGAGTGTCGTTCTTCTTTTCATAAAGAGGTCCAAGGGCTAGTCTTGCAGAAGTTTTTTCAGCTACACAGGATGCGCAACATCCGTGCAAGTCCTGGTGACTTTCTCCCCTGCACTGCACCGATCAGATAGATCAGTGTGGGGCAGGAGAAAGGAGAACAGTTCTTTCAGTGATCATGAAGGATGCTGTCAGTGTTTTCCTCCATCAGAATAAGCAGCCTCTAGACTGTAAGAAACACACACATTTTAACATCATTTTGATTGTCTAAAATTTACTGCAGCTAAAAATTACATTTGGTTTACAATGCATTTTGCCAGATATGTTGTCACTTGTCAAAGCTAAGAATTTTACATGCTGGGTTTTTTTATGGCACATTTAGCACTGATAAGTTGTCACACTCTTGCTTAATATGTTAACATTCTGTCTGTAAACTGTATATGCATAGCTACCTTTTTGAAGCAATATTGAGATTTACTTAAGAACGTGGGGCCCAATAAATACCATCAATGGTGCCCAGTCCAAGAGATGGTGGATCCTATAGGTAAACACCACCTCATCATGCACTAAAACTTACTAAAAAAAAAAAAGATGTGAAGTTCACACATATAGAAAATGGACATTTTGTGAATACATATTACACGTATTGTAAAATAGATATAGATAGAGCTCATATGTAGAGTTTGTTTGATAAACTTTCCTACTACTTTGTCTAAATTAGAAGCAAATTGGTTGAACATTACTTCTACCTAAAATGGCAGAAAACGCACCTATCTTGGTGATGGACAGGACAGCTAGAGGGGATATGGAGGAGGCTGTTATTTTTTTTTTAATAGGTGTACTTTCACCAATTTGCTGATAATTCATTGAAAGTAGATGATCGGTACAATTGCTGCCAATGCATTTTTTAAAGCTGTATTGTCATGAGTCAAATTTGATCATGTTAGGTTCTTGCATAGGTCCTATAGCATTGATAAGTTTCCACCCTCTTTCCTACATACACACATCTCTCCTGCATACACACAACTCTACTACTATCACACACGCAATTTTCCGAAATACACACACAACTCTCCTCCATACACAAACACAGTTCTAACACATATAGCTTTTCTACAGCTTTGAAGTATGCACTCACACCTCTGTTACATACACGCACTGTTTTGCTACATACTTGTACACAGCTTTCTTACATACACCAACAGCTCTCTTATATACTCATGCAGCTCCACACACACAAACACTTATATATATATATATATATATATATATGTACACTCATCCATCGTATACATTACCACATCTTGAAATTCCTTCCAGGAATGTGACTGATCACATGACCTGAAAGGTTCAATGGCTAATCAACAACTTTGTTTGATTGGGACCCTATCCATGCCACCTCACGTATCAGGAGTGTCGTTCTTCTTTTCATAAAGAGGTCCAAGGGCTAGTCTTGCAGAAGTTTTTTCAGCTACACAGGATGCGCAACATCCGTGCAAGTCCTGGTGACTTTCTCCCCTGCACTGCACCGATCAGATAGATCAGTGTGGGGCAGGAGAAAGGAGAACAGTTCTTTCAGTGATCATGAAGGATGCTGTCAGTGTTTTCCTCCATCAGAATAAGCAGCCTCTAGACTGTAAGAAACACACACATTTTAACATCATTTTGATTGTCTAAAATTTACTGCAGCTAAAAATTACATTTGGTTTACAATGCATTTTGCCAGATATGTTGTCACTTGTCAAAGCTAAGAATTTTACATGCTGGGTTTTTTTATGGCACATTTAGCACTGATAAGTTGTCACACTCTTGCTTAATATGTTAACATTCTGTCTGTAAACTGTATATGCATAGCTACCTTTTTGAAGCAATATTGAGATTTACTTAAGAACGTGGGGCCCAATAAATACCATCAATGGTGCCCAGTCCAAGAGATGGTGGATCCTATAGGTAAACACCACCTCATCATGCACTAAAACTTACTAAAAAAAAAAAAGATGTGAAGTTCACACATATAGAAAATGGACATTTTGTGAATACATATTACACGTATTGTAAAATAGATATAGATAGAGCTCATATGTAGAGTTTGTTTGATAAACTTTCCTACTACTTTGTCTAAATTAGAAGCAAATTGGTTGAACATTACTTCTACCTAAAATGGCAGAAAACGCACCTATCTTGGTGATGGACAGGACAGCTAGAGGGGATATGGAGGAGGCTGTTATTTTTTTTTTAATAGGTGTACTTTCACCAATTTGCTGATAATTCATTGAAAGTAGATGATCGGTACAATTGCTGCCAATGCATTTTTTAAAGCTGTATTGTCATGAGTCAAATTTGATCATGTTAGGTTCTTGCATAGGTCCTATAGCATTGATAAGTTTCCACCCTCTTTCCTACATACACACATCTCTCCTGCATACACACAACTCTACTACTATCACACACGCAATTTTCCGAAATACACACACAACTCTCCTCCATACACAAACACAGTTCTAACACATATAGCTTTTCTACAGCTTTGAAGTATGCACTCACACCTCTGTTACATACACGCACTGTTTTGCTACATACTTGTACACAGCTTTCTTACATACACCAACAGCTCTCTTATATACTCATGCAGCTCCACACACACAAACACTTATATATATATATATATATATATATATATATGTACACTCATCCATCGTATACATTACATCTTGAAATTCCTTCCAGGAATGTGACTGATCACATGACCTGAAAGGTTCAATGGCTAATCAACAACTTTGTTTGATTGGGACCCTATCCATGCCACCTCACATATCAGGAGTGTCGTTCTTCTTTTCATAAAGAGGTCCAAGGGCTAGTCTTGCAGAAGTTTTTTCAGCTACACAGGATGCGCAACATCCGTGCAAGTCCTGGTGACTTTCTCCCCTGCACTGCACCGATCAGATAGATCAGTGTGGGGCAGGAGAAAGGAGAACAGTTCTTTCAGTGATCATGAAGGATGCTGTCAGTGTTTTCCTCCATCAGAATAAGCAGCCTCTAGACTGTAAGAAACACACACATTTTAACATCATTTTGATTGTCTAAAATTTACTGCAGCTAAAAATTACATTTGGTTTACAATGCATTTTGCCAGATATGTTGTCACTTGTCAAAGCTAAGAATTTTACATGCTGGGTTTTTTTATGGCACATTTAGCACTGATAAGTTGTCACACTCTTGCTTAATATGTTAACATTCTGTCTGTAAACTGTATATGCATAGCTACCTTTTTGAAGCAATATTGAGATTTACTTAAGAACGTGGGGCCCAATAAATACCATCAATGGTGCCCAGTCCAAGAGATGGTGGATCCTATAGGTAAACACCACCTCATCATGCACTAAAACTTACTAAAAAAAAAAGATGTGAAGTTCACACATATAGAAAATGGACATTTTGTGAATACATATTACACGTATTGTAAAATAGATAGAGCTCATATGTAGAGTTTGTTTGATAAACTTTCCTACTACTTTGTCTAAATTAGAAGCAAATTGGTTGAACATTACTTCTACCTAAAATGGCAGAAAACGCACCTATCTTGGTGATGGACAGGACAGCTAGAGGGGATATGGAGGAGGCTGTTATTTTTTTTTTAATAGGTGTACTTTCACCAATTTGCTGATAATTCATTGAAAGTAGATGATCGGTACAATTGCTGCCAATGCATTTTTTAAAGCTGTATTGTCATGAGTCAAATTTGATCATGTTAGGTTCTTGCATAGGTCCTATAGCATTGATAAGTTTCCACCCTCTTTCCTACATACACACATCTCTCCTGCATACACACAACTCTACTACTATCACACACGCAATTTTCCGAAATACACACACAACTCTCCTCCATACACAAACACAGTTCTAACACATATAGCTTTTCTACAGCTTTGAAGTATGCACTCACACCTCTGTTACATACACGCACTGTTTTGCTACATACTTGTACACAGCTTTCTTACATACACCAACAGCTCTCTTATATACTCATGCAGCTCCACACACACAAACACTTATATATATATATATATATATATATATGTACACTCATCCATCGTATACATTACCACATCTTGAAATTCCTTCCAGGAATGTGACTGATCACATGACCTGAAAGGTTCAATGGCTAATCAACAACTTTGTTTGATTGGGACCCTATCCATGCCACCTCACATATCAGGAGTGTCGTTCTTCTTTTCATAAAGAGGTCCAAGGGCTAGTCTTGCAGAAGTTTTTTCAGCTACACAGGATGCGCAACATCCGTGCAAGTCCTGGTGACTTTCTCCCCTGCACTGCACCGATCAGATAGATCAGTGTGGGGCAGGAGAAAGGAGAACAGTTCTTTCAGTGATCATGAAGGATGCTGTCAGTGTTTTCCTCCATCAGAATAAGCAGCCTCTAGACTGTAAGAAACACACACATTTTAACATCATTTTGATTGTCTAAAATTTACTGCAGCTAAAAATTACATTTGGTTTACAATGCATTTTGCCAGATATGTTGTCACTTGTCAAAGCTAAGAATTTTACATGCTGGGTTTTTTTATGGCACATTTAGCACTGATAAGTTGTCACACTCTTGCTTAATATGTTAACATTCTGTCTGTAAACTGTATATGCATAGCTACCTTTTTGAAGCAATATTGAGATTTACTTAAGAACGTGGGGCCCAATAAATACCATCAATGGTGCCCAGTCCAAGAGATGGTGGATCCTATAGGTAAACACCACCTCATCATGCACTAAAACTTACTAAAAAAAAAAAAGATGTGAAGTTCACACATATAGAAAATGGACATTTTGTGAATACATATTACACGTATTGTAAAATAGATAGAGCTCATATGTAGAGTTTGTTTGATAAACTTTCCTACTACTTTGTCTAAATTAGAAGCAAATTGGTTGAACATTACTTCTACCTAAAATGGCAGAAAACGCACCTATCTTGGTGATGGACAGGACAGCTAGAGGGGATATGGAGGAGGCTGTTATTTTTTTTTTAATAGGTGTACTTTCACCAATTTGCTGATAATTCATTGAAAGTAGATGATCGGTACAATTGCTGCCAATGCATTTTTTAAAGCTGTATTGTCATGAGTCAAATTTGATCATGTTAGGTTCTTGCATAGGTCCTATAGCATTGATAAGTTTCCACCCTCTTTCCTACATACACACATCTCTCCTGCATACACACAACTCTACTACTATCACACACGCAATTTTCCGAAATACACACACAACTCTCCTCCATACACAAACACAGTTCTAACACATATAGCTTTTCTACAGCTTTGAAGTATGCACTCACACCTCTGTTACATACACGCACTGTTTTGCTACATACTTGTACACAGCTTTCTTACATACACCAACAGCTCTCTTATATACTCATGCAGCTCCACACACACAAACACTTATATATATATATATATATATATATGTACACTCATCCATCGTATACATTACCACATCTTGAAATTCCTTCCAGGAATGTGACTGATCACATGACCTGAAAGGTTCAATGGCTAATCAACAACTTTGTTTGATTGGGACCCTATCCATGCCACCTCACATATCAGGAGTGTCGTTCTTCTTTTCATAAAGAGGTCCAAGGGCTAGTCTTGCAGAAGTTTTTTCAGCTACACAGGATGCGCAACATCCGTGCAAGTCCTGGTGACTTTCTCCCCTGCACTGCACCGATCAGATAGATCAGTGTGGGGCAGGAGAAAGGAGAACAGTTCTTTCAGTGATCATGAAGGATGCTGTCAGTGTTTTCCTCCATCAGAATAAGCAGCCTCTAGACTGTAAGAAACACACACATTTTAACATCATTTTGATTGTCTAAAATTTACTGCAGCTAAAAATTACATTTGGTTTACAATGCATTTTGCCAGATATGTTGTCACTTGTCAAAGCTAAGAATTTTACATGCTGGGTTTTTTTATGGCACATTTAGCACTGATAAGTTGTCACACTCTTGCTTAATATGTTAACATTCTGTCTGTAAACTGTATATGCATAGCTACCTTTTTGAAGCAATATTGAGATTTACTTAAGAACGTGGGGCCCAATAAATACCATCAATGGTGCCCAGTCCAAGAGATGGTGGATCCTATAGGTAAACACCACCTCATCATGCACTAAAACTTACTAAAAAAAAAAAAGATGTGAAGTTCACACATATAGAAAATGGACATTTTGTGAATACATATTACACGTATTGTAAAATAGATATAGATAGAGCTCATATGTAGAGTTTGTTTGATAAACTTTCCTACTACTTTGTCTAAATTAGAAGCAAATTGGTTGAACATTACTTCTACCTAAAATGGCAGAAAACGCACCTATCTTGGTGATGGACAGGACAGCTAGAGGGGATATGGAGGAGGCTGTTATTTTTTTTTTAATAGGTGTACTTTCACCAATTTGCTGATAATTCATTGAAAGTAGATGATCGGTACAATTGCTGCCAATGCATTTTTTAAAGCTGTATTGTCATGAGTCAAATTTGATCATGTTAGGTTCTTGCATAGGTCCTATAGCATTGATAAGTTTCCACCCTCTTTCCTACATACACACATCTCTCCTGCATACACACAACTCTACTACTATCACACACGCAATTTTCCGAAATACACACACAACTCTCCTCCATACACAAACACAGTTCTAACACATATAGCTTTTCTACAGCTTTGAAGTATGCACTCACACCTCTGTTACATACACGCACTGTTTTGCTACATACTTGTACACAGCTTTCTTACATACACCAACAGCTCTCTTATATACTCATGCAGCTCCACACACACAAACACTTATATATATATATATATATATATATATGTACACTCATCCATCGTATACATTACCACATCTTGAAATTCCTTCCAGGAATGTGACTGATCACATGACCTGAAAGGTTCAATGGCTAATCAACAACTTTGTTTGATTGGGACCCTATCCATGCCACCTCACATATCAGGAGTGTCGTTCTTCTTTTCATAAAGAGGTCCAAGGGCTAGTCTTGCAGAAGTTTTTTCAGCTACACAGGATGCGCAACATCCGTGCAAGTCCTGGTGACTTTCTCCCCTGCACTGCACCGATCAGATAGATCAGTGTGGGGCAGGAGAAAGGAGAACAGTTCTTTCAGTGATCATGAAGGATGCTGTCAGTGTTTTCCTCCATCAGAATAAGCAGCCTCTAGACTGTAAGAAACACACACATTTTAACATCATTTTGATTGTCTAAAATTTACTGCAGCTAAAAATTACATTTGGTTTACAATGCATTTTGCCAGATATGTTGTCACTTGTCAAAGCTAAGAATTTTACATGCTGGGTTTTTTTATGGCACATTTAGCACTGATAAGTTGTCACACTCTTGCTTAATATGTTAACATTCTGTCTGTAAACTGTATATGCATAGCTACCTTTTTGAAGCAATATTGAGATTTACTTAAGAACGTGGGGCCCAATAAATACCATCAATGGTGCCCAGTCCAAGAGATGGTGGATCCTATAGGTAAACACCACCTCATCATGCACTAAAACTTACTAAAAAAAAAAAAGATGTGAAGTTCACACATATAGAAAATGGACATTTTGTGAATACATATTACACGTATTGTAAAATAGATAGAGCTCATATGTAGAGTTTGTTTGATAAACTTTCCTACTACTTTGTCTAAATTAGAAGCAAATTGGTTGAACATTACTTCTACCTAAATGGCAGAAAACGCACCTATCTTGGTGATGGACAGGACAGCTAGAGGGGATATGGAGGAGGCTGTTATTTTTTTTTTAATAGGTGTACTTTCACCAATTTGCTGATAATTCATTGAAAGTAGATGATCGGTACAATTGCTGCCAATGCATTTTTTAAAGCTGTATTGTCATGAGTCAAATTTGATCATGTTAGGTTCTTGCATAGGTCCTATAGCATTGATAAGTTTCCACCCTCTTTCCTACATACACACATCTCTCCTGCATACACACAACTCTACTACTATCACACACGCAATTTTCCGAAATACACACACAACTCTCCTCCATACACAAACACAGTTCTAACACATATAGCTTTTCTACAGCTTTGAAGTATGCACTCACACCTCTGTTACATACACGCACTGTTTTGCTACATACTTGTACACAGCTTTCTTACATACACCAACAGCTCTCTTATATACTCATGCAGCTCCACACACACAAACACTTATATATATATATATATATATATATATGTACACTCATCCATCGTATACATTACCACATCTTGAAATTCCTTCCAGGAATGTGACTGATCACATGACCTGAAAGGTTCAATGGCTAATCAACAACTTTGTTTGATTGGGACCCTATCCATGCCACCTCACATATCAGGAGTGTCGTTCTTCTTTTCATAAAGAGGTCCAAGGGCTAGTCTTGCAGAAGTTTTTTCAGCTACACAGGATGCGCAACATCCGTGCAAGTCCTGGTGACTTTCTCCCCTGCACTGCACCGATCAGATAGATCAGTGTGGGGCAGGAGAAAGGAGAACAGTTCTTTCAGTGATCATGAAGGATGCTGTCAGTGTTTTCCTCCATCAGAATAAGCAGCCTCTAGACTGTAAGAAACACACACATTTTAACATCATTTTGATTGTCTAAAATTTACTGCAGCTAAAAATTACATTTGGTTTACAATGCATTTTGCCAGATATGTTGTCACTTGTCAAAGCTAAGAATTTTACATGCTGGGTTTTTTTATGGCACATTTAGCACTGATAAGTTGTCACACTCTTGCTTAATATGTTAACATTCTGTCTGTAAACTGTATATGCATAGCTACCTTTTTGAAGCAATATTGAGATTTACTTAAGAACGTGGGGCCCAATAAATACCATCAATGGTGCCCAGTCCAAGAGATGGTGGATCCTATAGGTAAACACCACCTCATCATGCACTAAAACTTACTAAAAAAAAAAAAGATGTGAAGTTCACACATATAGAAAATGGACATTTTGTGAATACATATTACACGTATTGTAAAATAGATAGAGCTCATATGTAGAGTTTGTTTGATAAACTTTCCTACTACTTTGTCTAAATTAGAAGCAAATTGGTTGAACATTACTTCTACCTAAAATGGCAGAAAACGCACCTATCTTGGTGATGGACAGGACAGCTAGAGGGGATATGGAGGAGGCTGTTATTTTTTTTTTAATAGGTGTACTTTCACCAATTTGCTGATAATTCATTGAAAGTAGATGATCGGTACAATTGCTGCCAATGCATTTTTTAAAGCTGTATTGTCATGAGTCAAATTTGATCATGTTAGGTTCTTGCATAGGTCCTATAGCATTGATAAGTTTCCACCCTCTTTCCTACATACACACATCTCTCCTGCATACACACAACTCTACTACTATCACACACGCAATTTTCCGAAATACACACACAACTCTCCTCCATACACAAACACAGTTCTAACACATATAGCTTTTCTACAGCTTTGAAGTATGCACTCACACCTCTGTTACATACACGCACTGTTTTGCTACATACTTGTACACAGCTTTCTTACATACACCAACAGCTCTCTTATATACTCATGCAGCTCCACACACACAAACACTTATATATATATATATATATATATATGTACACTCATCCATCGTATACATTACCACATCTTGAAATTCCTTCCAGGAATGTGACTGATCACATGACCTGAAAGGTTCAATGGCTAATCAACAACTTTGTTTGATTGGGACCCTATCCATGCCACCTCACATATCAGGAGTGTCGTTCTTCTTTTCATAAAGAGGTCCAAGGGCTAGTCTTGCAGAAGTTTTTTCAGCTACACAGGATGCGCAACATCCGTGCAAGTCCTGGTGACTTTCTCCCCTGCACTGCACCGATCAGATAGATCAGTGTGGGGCAGGAGAAAGGAGAACAGTTCTTTCAGTGATCATGAAGGATGCTGTCAGTGTTTTCCTCCATCAGAATAAGCAGCCTCTAGACTGTAAGAAACACACACATTTTAACATCATTTTGATTGTCTAAAATTTACTGCAGCTAAAAATTACATTTGGTTTACAATGCATTTTGCCAGATATGTTGTCACTTGTCAAAGCTAAGAATTTTACATGCTGGGTTTTTTTATGGCACATTTAGCACTGATAAGTTGTCACACTCTTGCTTAATATGTTAACATTCTGTCTGTAAACTGTATATGCATAGCTACCTTTTTGAAGCAATATTGAGATTTACTTAAGAACGTGGGGCCCAATAAATACCATCAATGGTGCCCAGTCCAAGAGATGGTGGATCCTATAGGTAAACACCACCTCATCATGCACTAAAACTTACTAAAAAAAAAAAAGATGTGAAGTTCACACATATAGAAAATGGACATTTTGTGAATACATATTACACGTATTGTAAAATAGATATAGATAGAGCTCATATGTAGAGTTTGTTTGATAAACTTTCCTACTACTTTGTCTAAATTAGAAGCAAATTGGTTGAACATTACTTCTACCTAAAATGGCAGAAAACGCACCTATCTTGGTGATGGACAGGACAGCTAGAGGGGATATGGAGGAGGCTGTTATTTTTTTTTTAATAGGTGTACTTTCACCAATTTGCTGATAATTCATTGAAAGTAGATGATCGGTACAATTGCTGCCAATGCATTTTTTAAAGCTGTATTGTCATGAGTCAAATTTGATCATGTTAGGTTCTTGCATAGGTCCTATAGCATTGATAAGTTTCCACCCTCTTTCCTACATACACACATCTCTCCTGCATACACACAACTCTACTACTATCACACACGCAATTTTCCGAAATACACACACAACTCTCCTCCATACACAAACACAGTTCTAACACATATAGCTTTTCTACAGCTTTGAAGTATGCACTCACACCTCTGTTACATACACGCACTGTTTTGCTACATACTTGTACACAGCTTTCTTACATACACCAACAGCTCTCTTATATACTCATGCAGCTCCACACACACAAACACTTATATATATATATATATATATATATGTACACTCATCCATCGTATACATTACCACATCTTGAAATTCCTTCCAGGAATGTGACTGATCACATGACCTGAAAGGTTCAATGGCTAATCAACAACTTTGTTTGATTGGGACCCTATCCATGCCACCTCACATATCAGGAGTGTCGTTCTTCTTTTCATAAAGAGGTCCAAGGGCTAGTCTTGCAGAAGTTTTTTCAGCTACACAGGATGCGCAACATCCGTGCAAGTCCTGGTGACTTTCTCCCCTGCACTGCACCGATCAGATAGATCAGTGTGGGGCAGGAGAAAGGAGAACAGTTCTTTCAGTGATCATGAAGGATGCTGTCAGTGTTTTCCTCCATCAGAATAAGCAGCCTCTAGACTGTAAGAAACACACACATTTTAACATCATTTTGATTGTCTAAAATTTACTGCAGCTAAAAATTACATTTGGTTTACAATGCATTTTGCCAGATATGTTGTCACTTGTCAAAGCTAAGAATTTTACATGCTGGGTTTTTTTATGGCACATTTAGCACTGATAAGTTGTCACACTCTTGCTTAATATGTTAACATTCTGTCTGTAAACTGTATATGCATAGCTACCTTTTTGAAGCAATATTGAGATTTACTTAAGAACGTGGGGCCCAATAAATACCATCAATGGTGCCCAGTCCAAGAGATGGTGGATCCTATAGGTAAACACCACCTCATCATGCACTAAAACTTACTAAAAAAAAAAAAGATGTGAAGTTCACACATATAGAAAATGGACATTTTGTGAATACATATTACACGTATTGTAAAATAGATATAGATAGAGCTCATATGTAGAGTTTGTTTGATAAACTTTCCTACTACTTTGTCTAAATTAGAAGCAAATTGGTTGAACATTACTTCTACCTAAAATGGCAGAAAACGCACCTATCTTGGTGATGGACAGGACAGCTAGAGGGGATATGGAGGAGGCTGTTATTTTTTTTTTAATAGGTGTACTTTCACCAATTTGCTGATAATTCATTGAAAGTAGATGATCGGTACAATTGCTGCCAATGCATTTTTTAAAGCTGTATTGTCATGAGTCAAATTTGATCATGTTAGGTTCTTGCATAGGTCCTATAGCATTGATAAGTTTCCACCCTCTTTCCTACATACACACATCTCTCCTGCATACACACAACTCTACTACTATCACACACGCAATTTTCCGAAATACACACACAACTCTCCTCCATACACAAACACAGTTCTAACACATATAGCTTTTCTACAGCTTTGAAGTATGCACTCACACCTCTGTTACATACACGCACTGTTTTGCTACATACTTGTACACAGCTTTCTTACATACACCAACAGCTCTCTTATATACTCATGCAGCTCCACACACACAAACACTTATATATATATATATATATATATATATATGTACACTCATCCATCGTATACATTACCACATCTTGAAATTCCTTCCAGGAATGTGACTGATCACATGACCTGAAAGGTTCAATGGCTAATCAACAACTTTGTTTGATTGGGACCCTATCCATGCCACCTCACATATCAGGAGTGTCGTTCTTCTTTTCATAAAGAGGTCCAAGGGCTAGTCTTGCAGAAGTTTTTTCAGCTACACAGGATGCGCAACATCCGTGCAAGTCCTGGTGACTTTCTCCCCTGCACTGCACCGATCAGATAGATCAGTGTGGGGCAGGAGAAAGGAGAACAGTTCTTTCAGTGATCATGAAGGATGCTGTCAGTGTTTTCCTCCATCAGAATAAGCAGCCTCTAGACTGTAAGAAACACACACATTTTAACATCATTTTGATTGTCTAAAATTTACTGCAGCTAAAAATTACATTTGGTTTACAATGCATTTTGCCAGATATGTTGTCACTTGTCAAAGCTAAGAATTTTACATGCTGGGTTTTTTTATGGCACATTTAGCACTGATAAGTTGTCACACTCTTGCTTAATATGTTAACATTCTGTCTGTAAACTGTATATGCATAGCTACCTTTTTGAAGCAATATTGAGATTTACTTAAGAACGTGGGGCCCAATAAATACCATCAATGGTGCCCAGTCCAAGAGATGGTGGATCCTATAGGTAAACACCACCTCATCATGCACTAAAACTTACTAAAAAAAAAAAAGATGTGAAGTTCACACATATAGAAAATGGACATTTTGTGAATACATATTACACGTATTGTAAAATAGATATAGATAGAGCTCATATGTAGAGTTTGTTTGATAAACTTTCCTACTACTTTGTCTAAATTAGAAGCAAATTGGTTGAACATTACTTCTACCTAAAATGGCAGAAAACGCACCTATCTTGGTGATGGACAGGACAGCTAGAGGGGATATGGAGGAGGCTGTTATTTTTTTTTTAATAGGTGTACTTTCACCAATTTGCTGATAATTCATTGAAAGTAGATGATCGGTACAATTGCTGCCAATGCATTTTTTAAAGCTGTATTGTCATGAGTCAAATTTGATCATGTTAGGTTCTTGCATAGGTCCTATAGCATTGATAAGTTTCCACCCTCTTTCCTACATACACACATCTCTCCTGCATACACACAACTCTACTACTATCACACACGCAATTTTCCGAAATACACACACAACTCTCCTCCATACACAAACACAGTTCTAACACATATAGCTTTTCTACAGCTTTGAAGTATGCACTCACACCTCTGTTACATACACGCACTGTTTTGCTACATACTTGTACACAGCTTTCTTACATACACCAACAGCTCTCTTATATACTCATGCAGCTCCACACACACAAACACTTATATATATATATATATATATATATATGTACACTCATCCATCGTATACATTACCACATCTTGAAATTCCTTCCAGGAATGTGACTGATCACATGACCTGAAAGGTTCAATGGCTAATCAACAACTTTGTTTGATTGGGACCCTATCCATGCCACCTCACATATCAGGAGTGTCGTTCTTCTTTTCATAAAGAGGTCCAAGGGCTAGTCTTGCAGAAGTTTTTTCAGCTACACAGGATGCGCAACATCCGTGCAAGTCCTGGTGACTTTCTCCCCTGCACTGCACCGATCAGATAGATCAGTGTGGGGCAGGAGAAAGGAGAACAGTTCTTTCAGTGATCATGAAGGATGCTGTCAGTGTTTTCCTCCATCAGAATAAGCAGCCTCTAGACTGTAAGAAACACACACATTTTAACATCATTTTGATTGTCTAAAATTTACTGCAGCTAAAAATTACATTTGGTTTACAATGCATTTTGCCAGATATGTTGTCACTTGTCAAAGCTAAGAATTTTACATGCTGGGTTTTTTTATGGCACATTTAGCACTGATAAGTTGTCACACTCTTGCTTAATATGTTAACATTCTGTCTGTAAACTGTATATGCATAGCTACCTTTTTGAAGCAATATTGAGATTTACTTAAGAACGTGGGGCCCAATAAATACCATCAATGGTGCCCAGTCCAAGAGATGGTGGATCCTATAGGTAAACACCACCTCATCATGCACTAAAACTTACTAAAAAAAAAAAAGATGTGAAGTTCACACATATAGAAAATGGACATTTTGTGAATACATATTACACGTATTGTAAAATAGATAGAGCTCATATGTAGAGTTTGTTTGATAAACTTTCCTACTACTTTGTCTAAATTAGAAGCAAATTGGTTGAACATTACTTCTACCTAAAATGGCAGAAAACGCACCTATCTTGGTGATGGACAGGACAGCTAGAGGGGATATGGAGGAGGCTGTTATTTTTTTTTTAATAGGTGTACTTTCACCAATTTGCTGATAATTCATTGAAAGTAGATGATCGGTACAATTGCTGCCAATGCATTTTTTAAAGCTGTATTGTCATGAGTCAAATTTGATCATGTTAGGTTCTTGCATAGGTCCTATAGCATTGATAAGTTTCCACCCTCTTTCCTACATACACACATCTCTCCTGCATACACACAACTCTACTACTATCACACACGCAATTTTCCGAAATACACACACAACTCTCCTCCATACACAAACACAGTTCTAACACATATAGCTTTTCTACAGCTTTGAAGTATGCACTCACACCTCTGTTACATACACGCACTGTTTTGCTACATACTTGTACACAGCTTTCTTACATACACCAACAGCTCTCTTATATACTCATGCAGCTCCACACACACAAACACTTATATATATATATATATATATATATATGTACACTCATCCATCGTATACATTACCACATCTTGAAATTCCTTCCAGGAATGTGACTGATCACATGACCTGAAAGGTTCAATGGCTAATCAACAACTTTGTTTGATTGGGACCCTATCCATGCCACCTCACATATCAGGAGTGTCGTTCTTCTTTTCATAAAGAGGTCCAAGGGCTAGTCTTGCAGAAGTTTTTTCAGCTACACAGGATGCGCAACATCCGTGCAAGTCCTGGTGACTTTCTCCCCTGCACTGCACCGATCAGATAGATCAGTGTGGGGCAGGAGAAAGGAGAACAGTTCTTTCAGTGATCATGAAGGATGCTGTCAGTGTTTTCCTCCATCAGAATAAGCAGCCTCTAGACTGTAAGAAACACACACATTTTAACATCATTTTGATTGTCTAAAATTTACTGCAGCTAAAAATTACATTTGGTTTACAATGCATTTTGCCAGATATGTTGTCACTTGTCAAAGCTAAGAATTTTACATGCTGGGTTTTTTTATGGCACATTTAGCACTGATAAGTTGTCACACTCTTGCTTAATATGTTAACATTCTGTCTGTAAACTGTATATGCATAGCTACCTTTTTGAAGCAATATTAAGATTTACTTAAGAACGTGGGGCCCAATAAATACCATCAATGGTGCCCAGTCCAAGAGATGGTGGATCCTATAGGTAAACACCACCTCATCATGCACTAAAACTTACTAAAAAAAAAAAAGATGTGAAGTTCACACATATAGAAAATGGACATTTTGTGAATACATATTACACGTATTGTAAAATAGATAGAGCTCATATGTAGAGTTTGTTTGATAAACTTTCCTACTACTTTGTCTAAATTAGAAGCAAATTGGTTGAACATTACTTCTACCTAAAATGGCAGAAAACGCACCTATCTTGGTGATGGACAGGACAGCTAGAGGGGATATGGAGGAGGCTGTTATTTTTTTTTTAATAGGTGTACTTTCACCAATTTGCTGATAATTCATTGAAAGTAGATGATCGGTACAATTGCTGCCAATGCATTTTTTAAAGCTGTATTGTCATGAGTCAAATTTGATCATGTTAGGTTCTTGCATAGGTCCTATAGCATTGATAAGTTTCCACCCTCTTTCCTACATACACACATCTCTCCTGCATACACACAACTCTACTACTATCACACACGCAATTTTCCGAAATACACACACAACTCTCCTCCATACACAAACACAGTTCTAACACATATAGCTTTTCTACAGCTTTGAAGTATGCACTCACACCTCTGTTACATACACGCACTGTTTTGCTACATACTTGTACACAGCTTTCTTACATACACCAACAGCTCTCTTATATACTCATGCAGCTCCACACACACAAACACTTATATATATATATATATATATATATATATGTACACTCATCCATCGTATACATTACCACATCTTGAAATTCCTTCCAGGAATGTGACTGATCACATGACCTGAAAGGTTCAATGGCTAATCAACAACTTTGTTTGATTGGGACCCTATCCATGCCACCTCACATATCAGGAGTGTCGTTCTTCTTTTCATAAAGAGGTCCAAGGGCTAGTCTTGCAGAAGTTTTTTCAGCTACACAGGATGCGCAACATCCGTGCAAGTCCTGGTGACTTTCTCCCCTGCACTGCACCGATCAGATAGATCAGTGTGGGGCAGGAGAAAGGAGAACAGTTCTTTCAGTGATCATGAAGGATGCTGTCAGTGTTTTCCTCCATCAGAATAAGCAGCCTCTAGACTGTAAGAAACACACACATTTTAACATCATTTTGATTGTCTAAAATTTACTGCAGCTAAAAATTACATTTGGTTTACAATGCATTTTGCCAGATATGTTGTCACTTGTCAAAGCTAAGAATTTTACATGCTGGGTTTTTTTATGGCACATTTAGCACTGATAAGTTGTCACACTCTTGCTTAATATGTTAACATTCTGTCTGTAAACTGTATATGCATAGCTACCTTTTTGAAGCAATATTGAGATTTACTTAAGAACGTGGGGCCCAATAAATACCATCAATGGTGCCCAGTCCAAGAGATGGTGGATCCTATAGGTAAACACCACCTCATCATGCACTAAAACTTACTAAAAAAAAAAAAGATGTGAAGTTCACACATATAGAAAATGGACATTTTGTGAATACATATTACACGTATTGTAAAATAGATATAGATAGAGCTCATATGTAGAGTTTGTTTGATAAACTTTCCTACTACTTTGTCTAAATTAGAAGCAAATTGGTTGAACATTACTTCTACCTAAAATGGCAGAAAACGCACCTATCTTGGTGATGGACAGGACAGCTAGAGGGGATATGGAGGAGGCTGTTATTTTTTTTTTAATAGGTGTACTTTCACCAATTTGCTGATAATTCATTGAAAGTAGATGATCGGTACAATTGCTGCCAATGCATTTTTTAAAGCTGTATTGTCATGAGTCAAATTTGATCATGTTAGGTTCTTGCATAGGTCCTATAGCATTGATAAGTTTCCACCCTCTTTCCTACATACACACATCTCTCCTGCATACACACAACTCTACTACTATCACACACGCAATTTTCCGAAATACACACACAACTCTCCTCCATACACAAACACAGTTCTAACACATATAGCTTTTCTACAGCTTTGAAGTATGCACTCACACCTCTGTTACATACACGCACTGTTTTGCTACATACTTGTACACAGCTTTCTTACATACACCAACAGCTCTCTTATATACTCATGCAGCTCCACACACACAAACACTTATATATATATATATATATATATATGTACACTCATCCATCGTATACATTACCACATCTTGAAATTCCTTCCAGGAATGTGACTGATCACATGACCTGAAAGGTTCAATGGCTAATCAACAACTTTGTTTGATTGGGACCCTATCCATGCCACCTCACATATCAGGAGTGTCGTTCTTCTTTTCATAAAGAGGTCCAAGGGCTAGTCTTGCAGAAGTTTTTTCAGCTACACAGGATGCGCAACATCCGTGCAAGTCCTGGTGACTTTCTCCCCTGCACTGCACCGATCAGATAGATCAGTGTGGGGCAGGAGAAAGGAGAACAGTTCTTTCAGTGATCATGAAGGATGCTGTCAGTGTTTTCCTCCATCAGAATAAGCAGCCTCTAGACTGTAAGAAACACACACATTTTAACATCATTTTGATTGTCTAAAATTTACTGCAGCTAAAAATTACATTTGGTTTACAATGCATTTTGCCAGATATGTTGTCACTTGTCAAAGCTAAGAATTTTACATGCTGGGTTTTTTTATGGCACATTTAGCACTGATAAGTTGTCACACTCTTGCTTAATATGTTAACATTCTGTCTGTAAACTGTATATGCATAGCTACCTTTTTGAAGCAATATTGAGATTTACTTAAGAACGTGGGGCCCAATAAATACCATCAATGGTGCCCAGTCCAAGAGATGGTGGATCCTATAGGTAAACACCACCTCATCATGCACTAAAACTTACTAAAAAAAAAAAAGATGTGAAGTTCACACATATAGAAAATGGACATTTTGTGAATACATATTACACGTATTGTAAAATAGATAGAGCTCATATGTAGAGTTTGTTTGATAAACTTTCCTACTACTTTGTCTAAATTAGAAGCAAATTGGTTGAACATTACTTCTACCTAAAATGGCAGAAAACGCACCTATCTTGGTGATGGACAGGACAGCTAGAGGGGATATGGAGGAGGCTGTTATTTTTTTTTTAATAGGTGTACTTTCACCAATTTGCTGATAATTCATTGAAAGTAGATGATCGGTACAATTGCTGCCAATGCATTTTTTAAAGCTGTATTGTCATGAGTCAAATTTGATCATGTTAGGTTCTTGCATAGGTCCTATAGCATTGATAAGTTTCCACCCTCTTTCCTACATACACACATCTCTCCTGCATACACACAACTCTACTACTATCACACACGCAATTTTCCGAAATACACACACAACTCTCCTCCATACACAAACACAGTTCTAACACATATAGCTTTTCTACAGCTTTGAAGTATGCACTCACACCTCTGTTACATACACGCACTGTTTTGCTACATACTTGTACACAGCTTTCTTACATACACCAACAGCTCTCTTATATACTCATGCAGCTCCACACACACAAACACTTATATATATATATATATATATATATATGTACACTCATCCATCGTATACATTACCACATCTTGAAATTCCTTCCAGGAATGTGACTGATCACATGACCTGAAAGGTTCAATGGCTAATCAACAACTTTGTTTGATTGGGACCCTATCCATGCCACCTCACATATCAGGAGTGTCGTTCTTCTTTTCATAAAGAGGTCCAAGGGCTAGTCTTGCAGAAGTTTTTTCAGCTACACAGGATGCGCAACATCCGTGCAAGTCCTGGTGACTTTCTCCCCTGCACTGCACCGATCAGATAGATCAGTGTGGGGCAGGAGAAAGGAGAACAGTTCTTTCAGTGATCATGAAGGATGCTGTCAGTGTTTTCCTCCATCAGAATAAGCAGCCTCTAGACTGTAAGAAACACACACATTTTAACATCATTTTGATTGTCTAAAATTTACTGCAGCTAAAAATTACATTTGGTTTACAATGCATTTTGCCAGATATGTTGTCACTTGTCAAAGCTAAGAATTTTACATGCTGGGTTTTTTTATGGCACATTTAGCACTGATAAGTTGTCACACTCTTGCTTAATATGTTAACATTCTGTCTGTAAACTGTATATGCATAGCTACCTTTTTGAAGCAATATTGAGATTTACTTAAGAACGTGGGGCCCAATAAATACCATCAATGGTGCCCAGTCCAAGAGATGGTGGATCCTATAGGTAAACACCACCTCATCATGCACTAAAACTTACTAAAAAAAAAAAAGATGTGAAGTTCACACATATAGAAAATGGACATTTTGTGAATACATATTACACGTATTGTAAAATAGATATAGATAGAGCTCATATGTAGAGTTTGTTTGATAAACTTTCCTACTACTTTGTCTAAATTAGAAGCAAATTGGTTGAACATTACTTCTACCTAAAATGGCAGAAAACGCACCTATCTTGGTGATGGACAGGACAGCTAGAGGGGATATGGAGGAGGCTGTTATTTTTTTTTTAATAGGTGTACTTTCACCAATTTGCTGATAATTCATTGAAAGTAGATGATCGGTACAATTGCTGCCAATGCATTTTTTAAAGCTGTATTGTCATGAGTCAAATTTGATCATGTTAGGTTCTTGCATAGGTCCTATAGCATTGATAAGTTTCCACCCTCTTTCCTACATACACACATCTCTCCTGCATACACACAACTCTACTACTATCACACACGCAATTTTCCGAAATACACACACAACTCTCCTCCATACACAAACACAGTTCTAACACATATAGCTTTTCTACAGCTTTGAAGTATGCACTCACACCTCTGTTACATACACGCACTGTTTTGCTACATACTTGTACACAGCTTTCTTACATACACCAACAGCTCTCTTATATACTCATGCAGCTCCACACACACAAACACTTATATATATATATATATATATATATGTACACTCATCCATCGTATACATTACCACATCTTGAAATTCCTTCCAGGAATGTGACTGATCACATGACCTGAAAGGTTCAATGGCTAATCAACAACTTTGTTTGATTGGGACCCTATCCATGCCACCTCACATATCAGGAGTGTCGTTCTTCTTTTCATAAAGAGGTCCAAGGGCTAGTCTTGCAGAAGTTTTTTCAGCTACACAGGATGCGCAACATCCGTGCAAGTCCTGGTGACTTTCTCCCCTGCACTGCACCGATCAGATAGATCAGTGTGGGGCAGGAGAAAGGAGAACAGTTCTTTCAGTGATCATGAAGGATGCTGTCAGTGTTTTCCTCCATCAGAATAAGCAGCCTCTAGACTGTAAGAAACACACACATTTTAACATCATTTTGATTGTCTAAAATTTACTGCAGCTAAAAATTACATTTGGTTTACAATGCATTTTGCCAGATATGTTGTCACTTGTCAAAGCTAAGAATTTTACATGCTGGGTTTTTTTATGGCACATTTAGCACTGATAAGTTGTCACACTCTTGCTTAATATGTTAACATTCTGTCTGTAAACTGTATATGCATAGCTACCTTTTTGAAGCAATATTGAGATTTACTTAAGAACGTGGGGCCCAATAAATACCATCAATGGTGCCCAGTCCAAGAGATGGTGGATCCTATAGGTAAACACCACCTCATCATGCACTAAAACTTACTAAAAAAAAAAAAGATGTGAAGTTCACACATATAGAAAATGGACATTTTGTGAATACATATTACACGTATTGTAAAATAGATAGAGCTCATATGTAGAGTTTGTTTGATAAACTTTCCTACTACTTTGTCTAAATTAGAAGCAAATTGGTTGAACATTACTTCTACCTAAAATGGCAGAAAACGCACCTATCTTGGTGATGGACAGGACAGCTAGAGGGGATATGGAGGAGGCTGTTATTTTTTTTTTAATAGGTGTACTTTCACCAATTTGCTGATAATTCATTGAAAGTAGATGATCGGTACAATTGCTGCCAATGCATTTTTTAAAGCTGTATTGTCATGAGTCAAATTTGATCATGTTAGGTTCTTGCATAGGTCCTATAGCATTGATAAGTTTCCACCCTCTTTCCTACATACACACATCTCTCCTGCATACACACAACTCTACTACTATCACACACGCAATTTTCCGAAATACACACACAACTCTCCTCCATACACAAACACAGTTCTAACACATATAGCTTTTCTACAGCTTTGAAGTATGCACTCACACCTCTGTTACATACACGCACTGTTTTGCTACATACTTGTACACAGCTTTCTTACATACACCAACAGCTCTCTTATATACTCATGCAGCTCCACACACACAAACACTTATATATATATATATATATATATATATGTACACTCATCCATCGTATACATTACCACATCTTGAAATTCCTTCCAGGAATGTGACTGATCACATGACCTGAAAGGTTCAATGGCTAATCAACAACTTTGTTTGATTGGGACCCTATCCATGCCACCTCACATATCAGGAGTGTCGTTCTTCTTTTCATAAAGAGGTCCAAGGGCTAGTCTTGCAGAAGTTTTTTCAGCTACACAGGATGCGCAACATCCGTGCAAGTCCTGGTGACTTTCTCCCCTGCACTGCACCGATCAGATAGATCAGTGTGGGGCAGGAGAAAGGAGAACAGTTCTTTCAGTGATCATGAAGGATGCTGTCAGTGTTTTCCTCCATCAGAATAAGCAGCCTCTAGACTGTAAGAAACACACACATTTTAACATCATTTTGATTGTCTAAAATTTACTGCAGCTAAAAATTACATTTGGTTTACAATGCATTTTGCCAGATATGTTGTCACTTGTCAAAGCTAAGAATTTTACATGCTGGGTTTTTTTATGGCACATTTAGCACTGATAAGTTGTCACACTCTTGCTTAATATGTTAACATTCTGTCTGTAAACTGTATATGCATAGCTACCTTTTTGAAGCAATATTGAGATTTACTTAAGAACGTGGGGCCCAATAAATACCATCAATGGTGCCCAGTCCAAGAGATGGTGGATCCTATAGGTAAACACCACCTCATCATGCACTAAAACTTACTAAAAAAAAAAAAGATGTGAAGTTCACACATATAGAAAATGGACATTTTGTGAATACATATTACACGTATTGTAAAATAGATAGAGCTCATATGTAGAGTTTGTTTGATAAACTTTCCTACTACTTTGTCTAAATTAGAAGCAAATTGGTTGAACATTACTTCTACCTAAAATGGCAGAAAACGCACCTATCTTGGTGATGGACAGGACAGCTAGAGGGGATATGGAGGAGGCTGTTATTTTTTTTTTAATAGGTGTACTTTCACCAATTTGCTGATAATTCATTGAAAGTAGATGATCGGTACAATTGCTGCCAATGCATTTTTTAAAGCTGTATTGTCATGAGTCAAATTTGATCATGTTAGGTTCTTGCATAGGTCCTATAGCATTGATAAGTTTCCACCCTCTTTCCTACATACACACATCTCTCCTGCATACACACAACTCTACTACTATCACACACGCAATTTTCCGAAATACACACACAACTCTCCTCCATACACAAACACAGTTCTAACACATATAGCTTTTCTACAGCTTTGAAGTATGCACTCACACCTCTGTTACATACACGCACTGTTTTGCTACATACTTGTACACAGCTTTCTTACATACACCAACAGCTCTCTTATATACTCATGCAGCTCCACACACACAAACACTTATATATATATATATATATATATATATGTACACTCATCCATCGTATACATTACCACATCTTGAAATTCCTTCCAGGAATGTGACTGATCACATGACCTGAAAGGTTCAATGGCTAATCAACAACTTTGTTTGATTGGGACCCTATCCATGCCACCTCACATATCAGGAGTGTCGTTCTTCTTTTCATAAAGAGGTCCAAGGGCTAGTCTTGCAGAAGTTTTTTCAGCTACACAGGATGCGCAACATCCGTGCAAGTCCTGGTGACTTTCTCCCCTGCACTGCACCGATCAGATAGATCAGTGTGGGGCAGGAGAAAGGAGAACAGTTCTTTCAGTGATCATGAAGGATGCTGTCAGTGTTTTCCTCCATCAGAATAAGCAGCCTCTAGACTGTAAGAAACACACACATTTTAACATCATTTTGATTGTCTAAAATTTACTGCAGCTAAAAATTACATTTGGTTTACAATGCATTTTGCCAGATATGTTGTCACTTGTCAAAGCTAAGAATTTTACATGCTGGGTTTTTTTATGGCACATTTAGCACTGATAAGTTGTCACACTCTTGCTTAATATGTTAACATTCTGTCTGTAAACTGTATATGCATAGCTACCTTTTTGAAGCAATATTGAGATTTACTTAAGAACGTGGGGCCCAATAAATACCATCAATGGTGCCCAGTCCAAGAGATGGTGGATCCTATAGGTAAACACCACCTCATCATGCACTAAAACTTACTAAAAAAAAAAAAGATGTGAAGTTCACACATATAGAAAATGGACATTTTGTGAATACATATTACACGTATTGTAAAATAGATATAGATAGAGCTCATATGTAGAGTTTGTTTGATAAACTTTCCTACTACTTTGTCTAAATTAGAAGCAAATTGGTTGAACATTACTTCTACCTAAAATGGCAGAAAACGCACCTATCTTGGTGATGGACAGGACAGCTAGAGGGGATATGGAGGAGGCTGTTATTTTTTTTTTAATAGGTGTACTTTCACCAATTTGCTGATAATTCATTGAAAGTAGATGATCGGTACAATTGCTGCCAATGCATTTTTTAAAGCTGTATTGTCATGAGTCAAATTTGATCATGTTAGGTTCTTGCATAGGTCCTATAGCATTGATAAGTTTCCACCCTCTTTCCTACATACACACATCTCTCCTGCATACACACAACTCTACTACTATCACACACGCAATTTTCCGAAATACACACACAACTCTCCTCCATACACAAACACAGTTCTAACACATATAGCTTTTCTACAGCTTTGAAGTATGCACTCACACCTCTGTTACATACACGCACTGTTTTGCTACATACTTGTACACAGCTTTCTTACATACACCAACAGCTCTCTTATATACTCATGCAGCTCCACACACACAAACACTTATATATATATATATATATATATATGTACACTCATCCATCGTATACATTACCACATCTTGAAATTCCTTCCAGGAATGTGACTGATCACATGACCTGAAAGGTTCAATGGCTAATCAACAACTTTGTTTGATTGGGACCCTATCCATGCCACCTCACATATCAGGAGTGTCGTTCTTCTTTTCATAAAGAGGTCCAAGGGCTAGTCTTGCAGAAGTTTTTTCAGCTACACAGGATGCGCAACATCCGTGCAAGTCCTGGTGACTTTCTCCCCTGCACTGCACCGATCAGATAGATCAGTGTGGGGCAGGAGAAAGGAGAACAGTTCTTTCAGTGATCATGAAGGATGCTGTCAGTGTTTTCCTCCATCAGAATAAGCAGCCTCTAGACTGTAAGAAACACACACATTTTAACATCATTTTGATTGTCTAAAATTTACTGCAGCTAAAAATTACATTTGGTTTACAATGCATTTTGCCAGATATGTTGTCACTTGTCAAAGCTAAGAATTTTACATGCTGGGTTTTTTTATGGCACATTTAGCACTGATAAGTTGTCACACTCTTGCTTAATATGTTAACATTCTGTCTGTAAACTGTATATGCATAGCTACCTTTTTGAAGCAATATTGAGATTTACTTAAGAACGTGGGGCCCAATAAATACCATCAATGGTGCCCAGTCCAAGAGATGGTGGATCCTATAGGTAAACACCACCTCATCATGCACTAAAACTTACTAAAAAAAAAAAAGATGTGAAGTTCACACATATAGAAAATGGACATTTTGTGAATACATATTACACGTATTGTAAAATAGATAGAGCTCATATGTAGAGTTTGTTTGATAAACTTTCCTACTACTTTGTCTAAATTAGAAGCAAATTGGTTGAACATTACTTCTACCTAAAATGGCAGAAAACGCACCTATCTTGGTGATGGACAGGACAGCTAGAGGGGATATGGAGGAGGCTGTTATTTTTTTTTTAATAGGTGTACTTTCACCAATTTGCTGATAATTCATTGAAAGTAGATGATCGGTACAATTGCTGCCAATGCATTTTTTAAAGCTGTATTGTCATGAGTCAAATTTGATCATGTTAGGTTCTTGCATAGGTCCTATAGCATTGATAAGTTTCCACCCTCTTTCCTACATACACACATCTCTCCTGCATACACACAACTCTACTACTATCACACACGCAATTTTCCGAAATACACACACAACTCTCCTCCATACACAAACACAGTTCTAACACATATAGCTTTTCTACAGCTTTGAAGTATGCACTCACACCTCTGTTACATACACGCACTGTTTTGCTACATACTTGTACACAGCTTTCTTACATACACCAACAGCTCTCTTATATACTCATGCAGCTCCACACACACAAACACTTATATATATATATATATATATATATATATGTACACTCATCCATCGTATACATTACCACATCTTGAAATTCCTTCCAGGAATGTGACTGATCACATGACCTGAAAGGTTCAATGGCTAATCAACAACTTTGTTTGATTGGGACCCTATCCATGCCACCTCACATATCAGGAGTGTCGTTCTTCTTTTCATAAAGAGGTCCAAGGGCTAGTCTTGCAGAAGTTTTTTCAGCTACACAGGATGCGCAACATCCGTGCAAGTCCTGGTGACTTTCTCCCCTGCACTGCACCGATCAGATAGATCAGTGTGGGGCAGGAGAAAGGAGAACAGTTCTTTCAGTGATCATGAAGGATGCTGTCAGTGTTTTCCTCCATCAGAATAAGCAGCCTCTAGACTGTAAGAAACACACACATTTTAACATCATTTTGATTGTCTAAAATTTACTGCAGCTAAAAATTACATTTGGTTTACAATGCATTTTGCCAGATATGTTGTCACTTGTCAAAGCTAAGAATTTTACATGCTGGGTTTTTTTATGGCACATTTAGCACTGATAAGTTGTCACACTCTTGCTTAATATGTTAACATTCTGTCTGTAAACTGTATATGCATAGCTACCTTTTTGAAGCAATATTGAGATTTACTTAAGAACGTGGGGCCCAATAAATACCATCAATGGTGCCCAGTCCAAGAGATGGTGGATCCTATAGGTAAACACCACCTCATCATGCACTAAAACTTACTAAAAAAAAAAAAGATGTGAAGTTCACACATATAGAAAATGGACATTTTGTGAATACATATTACACGTATTGTAAAATAGATAGAGCTCATATGTAGAGTTTGTTTGATAAACTTTCCTACTACTTTGTCTAAATTAGAAGCAAATTGGTTGAACATTACTTCTACCTAAAATGGCAGAAAACGCACCTATCTTGGTGATGGACAGGACAGCTAGAGGGGATATGGAGGAGGCTGTTATTTTTTTTTTAATAGGTGTACTTTCACCAATTTGCTGATAATTCATTGAAAGTAGATGATCGGTACAATTGCTGCCAATGCATTTTTTAAAGCTGTATTGTCATGAGTCAAATTTGATCATGTTAGGTTCTTGCATAGGTCCTATAGCATTGATAAGTTTCCACCCTCTTTCCTACATACACACATCTCTCCTGCATACACACAACTCTACTACTATCACACACAATTTTCCGAAATACACACACAACTCTCCTCCATACACAAACACAGTTCTAACACATATAGCTTTTCTACAGCTTTGAAGTATGCACTCACACCTCTGTTACATACACGCACTGTTTTGCTACATACTTGTACACAGCTTTCTTACATACACCAACAGCTCTCTTATATACTCATGCAGCTCCACACACACAAACACTTATATATATATATATATATATATATATATATGTACACTCATCCATCGTATACATTACCACATCTTGAAATTCCTTCCAGGAATGTGACTGATCACATGACCTGAAAGGTTCAATGGCTAATCAACAACTTTGTTTGATTGGGACCCTATCCATGCCACCTCACATATCAGGAGTGTCGTTCTTCTTTTCATAAAGAGGTCCAAGGGCTAGTCTTGCAGAAGTTTTTTCAGCTACACAGGATGCGCAACATCCGTGCAAGTCCTGGTGACTTTCTCCCCTGCACTGCACCGATCAGATAGATCAGTGTGGGGCAGGAGAAAGGAGAACAGTTCTTTCAGTGATCATGAAGGATGCTGTCAGTGTTTTCCTCCATCAGAATAAGCAGCCTCTAGACTGTAAGAAACACACACATTTTAACATCATTTTGATTGTCTAAAATTTACTGCAGCTAAAAATTACATTTGGTTTACAATGCATTTTGCCAGATATGTTGTCACTTGTCAAAGCTAAGAATTTTACATGCTGGGTTTTTTTATGGCACATTTAGCACTGATAAGTTGTCACACTCTTGCTTAATATGTTAACATTCTGTCTGTAAACTGTATATGCATAGCTACCTTTTTGAAGCAATATTGAGATTTACTTAAGAACGTGGGGCCCAATAAATACCATCAATGGTGCCCAGTCCAAGAGATGGTGGATCCTATAGGTAAACACCACCTCATCATGCACTAAAACTTACTAAAAAAAAAAAAGATGTGAAGTTCACACATATAGAAAATGGACATTTTGTGAATACATATTACACGTATTGTAAAATAGATAGAGCTCATATGTAGAGTTTGTTTGATAAACTTTCCTACTACTTTGTCTAAATTAGAAGCAAATTGGTTGAACATTACTTCTACCTAAAATGGCAGAAAACGCACCTATCTTGGTGATGGACAGGACAGCTAGAGGGGATATGGAGGAGGCTGTTATTTTTTTTTTAATAGGTGTACTTTCACCAATTTGCTGATAATTCATTGAAAGTAGATGATCGGTACAATTGCTGCCAATGCATTTTTTAAAGCTGTATTGTCATGAGTCAAATTTGATCATGTTAGGTTCTTGCATAGGTCCTATAGCATTGATAAGTTTCCACCCTCTTTCCTACATACACACATCTCTCCTGCATACACACAACTCTACTACTATCACACACGCAATTTTCCGAAATACACACACAACTCTCCTCCATACACAAACACAGTTCTAACACATATAGCTTTTCTACAGCTTTGAAGTATGCACTCACACCTCTGTTACATACACGCACTGTTTTGCTACATACTTGTACACAGCTTTCTTACATACACCAACAGCTCTCTTATATACTCATGCAGCTCCACACACACAAACACTTATATATATATATATATATATATATATGTACACTCATCCATCGTATACATTACCACATCTTGAAATTCCTTCCAGGAATGTGACTGATCACATGACCTGAAAGGTTCAATGGCTAATCAACAACTTTGTTTGATTGGGACCCTATCCATGCCACCTCACATATCAGGAGTGTCGTTCTTCTTTTCATAAAGAGGTCCAAGGGCTAGTCTTGCAGAAGTTTTTTCAGCTACACAGGATGCGCAACATCCGTGCAAGTCCTGGTGACTTTCTCCCCTGCACTGCACCGATCAGATAGATCAGTGTGGGGCAGGAGAAAGGAGAACAGTTCTTTCAGTGATCATGAAGGATGCTGTCAGTGTTTTCCTCCATCAGAATAAGCAGCCTCTAGACTGTAAGAAACACACACATTTTAACATCATTTTGATTGTCTAAAATTTACTGCAGCTAAAAATTACATTTGGTTTACAATGCATTTTGCCAGATATGTTGTCACTTGTCAAAGCTAAGAATTTTACATGCTGGGTTTTTTTATGGCACATTTAGCACTGATAAGTTGTCACACTCTTGCTTAATATGTTAACATTCTGTCTGTAAACTGTATATGCATAGCTACCTTTTTGAAGCAATATTGAGATTTACTTAAGAACGTGGGGCCCAATAAATACCATCAATGGTGCCCAGTCCAAGAGATGGTGGATCCTATAGGTAAACACCACCTCATCATGCACTAAAACTTACTAAAAAAAAAAAAGATGTGAAGTTCACACATATAGAAAATGGACATTTTGTGAATACATATTACACGTATTGTAAAATAGATAGAGCTCATATGTAGAGTTTGTTTGATAAACTTTCCTACTACTTTGTCTAAATTAGAAGCAAATTGGTTGAACATTACTTCTACCTAAAATGGCAGAAAACGCACCTATCTTGGTGATGGACAGGACAGCTAGAGGGGATATGGAGGAGGCTGTTATTTTTTTTTTAATAGGTGTACTTTCACCAATTTGCTGATAATTCATTGAAAGTAGATGATCGGTACAATTGCTGCCAATGCATTTTTTAAAGCTGTATTGTCATGAGTCAAATTTGATCATGTTAGGTTCTTGCATAGGTCCTATAGCATTGATAAGTTTCCACCCTCTTTCCTACATACACACATCTCTCCTGCATACACACAACTCTACTACTATCACACACGCAATTTTCCGAAATACACACACAACTCTCCTCCATACACAAACACAGTTCTAACACATATAGCTTTTCTACAGCTTTGAAGTATGCACTCACACCTCTGTTACATACACGCACTGTTTTGCTACATACTTGTACACAGCTTTCTTACATACACCAACAGCTCTCTTATATACTCATGCAGCTCCACACACACAAACACTTATATATATATATATATATATATATGTACACTCATCCATCGTATACATTACCACATCTTGAAATTCCTTCCAGGAATGTGACTGATCACATGACCTGAAAGGTTCAATGGCTAATCAACAACTTTGTTTGATTGGGACCCTATCCATGCCACCTCACATATCAGGAGTGTCGTTCTTCTTTTCATAAAGAGGTCCAAGGGCTAGTCTTGCAGAAGTTTTTTCAGCTACACAGGATGCGCAACATCCGTGCAAGTCCTGGTGACTTTCTCCCCTGCACTGCACCGATCAGATAGATCAGTGTGGGGCAGGAGAAAGGAGAACAGTTCTTTCAGTGATCATGAAGGATGCTGTCAGTGTTTTCCTCCATCAGAATAAGCAGCCTCTAGACTGTAAGAAACACACACATTTTAACATCATTTTGATTGTCTAAAATTTACTGCAGCTAAAAATTACATTTGGTTTACAATGCATTTTGCCAGATATGTTGTCACTTGTCAAAGCTAAGAATTTTACATGCTGGGTTTTTTTATGGCACATTTAGCACTGATAAGTTGTCACACTCTTGCTTAATATGTTAACATTCTGTCTGTAAACTGTATATGCATAGCTACCTTTTTGAAGCAATATTGAGATTTACTTAAGAACGTGGGGCCCAATAAATACCATCAATGGTGCCCAGTCCAAGAGATGGTGGATCCAATAGGTAAACACCACCTCATCATGCACTAAAACTTACTAAAAAAAAAAAAGATGTGAAGTTCACACATATAGAAAATGGACATTTTGTGAATACATATTACACGTATTGTAAAATAGATAGAGCTCATATGTAGAGTTTGTTTGATAAACTTTCCTACTACTTTGTCTAAATTAGAAGCAAATTGGTTGAACATTACTTCTACCTAAAATGGCAGAAAACGCACCTATCTTGGTGATGGACAGGACAGCTAGAGGGGATATGGAGGAGGCTGTTATTTTTTTTTTAATAGGTGTACTTTCACCAATTTGCTGATAATTCATTGAAAGTAGATGATCGGTACAATTGCTGCCAATGCATTTTTTAAAGCTGTATTGTCATGAGTCAAATTTGATCATGTTAGGTTCTTGCATAGGTCCTATAGCATTGATAAGTTTCCACCCTCTTTCCTACATACACACATCTCTCCTGCATACACACAACTCTACTACTATCACACACGCAATTTTCCGAAATACACACACAACTCTCCTCCATACACAAACACAGTTCTAACACATATAGCTTTTCTACAGCTTTGAAGTATGCACTCACACCTCTGTTACATACACGCACTGTTTTGCTACATACTTGTACACAGCTTTCTTACATACACCAACAGCTCTCTTATATACTCATGCAGCTCCACACACACAAACACTTATATATATATATATATATATATGTACACTCATCCATCGTATACATTACCACATCTTGAAATTCCTTCCAGGAATGTGACTGATCACATGACCTGAAAGGTTCAATGGCTAATCAACAACTTTGTTTGATTGGGACCCTATCCATGCCACCTCACATATCAGGAGTGTCGTTCTTCTTTTCATAAAGAGGTCCAAGGGCTAGTCTTGCAGAAGTTTTTTCAGCTACACAGGATGCGCAACATCCGTGCAAGTCCTGGTGACTTTCTCCCCTGCACTGCACCGATCAGATAGATCAGTGTGGGGCAGGAGAAAGGAGAACAGTTCTTTCAGTGATCATGAAGGATGCTGTCAGTGTTTTCCTCCATCAGAATAAGCAGCCTCTAGACTGTAAGAAACACACACATTTTAACATCATTTTGATTGTCTAAAATTTACTGCAGCTAAAAATTACATTTGGTTTACAATGCATTTTGCCAGATATGTTGTCACTTGTCAAAGCTAAGAATTTTACATGCTGGGTTTTTTTATGGCACATTTAGCACTGATAAGTTGTCACACTCTTGCTTAATATGTTAACATTCTGTCTGTAAACTGTATATGCATAGCTACCTTTTTGAAGCAATATTGAGATTTACTTAAGAACGTGGGGCCCAATAAATACCATCAATGGTGCCCAGTCCAAGAGATGGTGGATCCTATAGGTAAACACCACCTCATCATGCACTAAAACTTACTAAAAAAAAAAAAGATGTGAAGTTCACACATATAGAAAATGGACATTTTGTGAATACATATTACACGTATTGTAAAATAGATAGAGCTCATATGTAGAGTTTGTTTGATAAACTTTCCTACTACTTTGTCTAAATTAGAAGCAAATTGGTTGAACATTACTTCTACCTAAAATGGCAGAAAACGCACCTATCTTGGTGATGGACAGGACAGCTAGAGGGGATATGGAGGAGGCTGTTATTTTTTTTTTAATAGGTGTACTTTCACCAATTTGCTGATAATTCATTGAAAGTAGATGATCGGTACAATTGCTGCCAATGCATTTTTTAAAGCTGTATTGTCATGAGTCAAATTTGATCATGTTAGGTTCTTGCATAGGTCCTATAGCATTGATAAGTTTCCACCCTCTTTCCTACATACACACATCTCTCCTGCATACACACAACTCTACTACTATCACACACGCAATTTTCCGAAATACACACACAACTCTCCTCCATACACAAACACAGTTCTAACACATATAGCTTTTCTACAGCTTTGAAGTATGCACTCACACCTCTGTTACATACACGCACTGTTTTGCTACATACTTGTACACAGCTTTCTTACATACACCAACAGCTCTCTTATATACTCATGCAGCTCCACACACACAAACACTTATATATATATATATATATATATATATGTACACTCATCCATCGTATACATTACCACATCTTGAAATTCCTTCCAGGAATGTGACTGATCACATGACCTGAAAGGTTCAATGGCTAATCAACAACTTTGTTTGATTGGGACCCTATCCATGCCACCTCACATATCAGGAGTGTCGTTCTTCTTTTCATAAAGAGGTCCAAGGGCTAGTCTTGCAGAAGTTTTTTCAGCTACACAGGATGCGCAACATCCGTGCAAGTCCTGGTGACTTTCTCCCCTGCACTGCACCGATCAGATAGATCAGTGTGGGGCAGGAGAAAGGAGAACAGTTCTTTCAGTGATCATGAAGGATGCTGTCAGTGTTTTCCTCCATCAGAATAAGCAGCCTCTAGACTGTAAGAAACACACACATTTTAACATCATTTTGATTGTCTAAAATTTACTGCAGCTAAAAATTACATTTGGTTTACAATGCATTTTGCCAGATATGTTGTCACTTGTCAAAGCTAAGAATTTTACATGCTGGGTTTTTTTATGGCACATTTAGCACTGATAAGTTGTCACACTCTTGCTTAATATGTTAACATTCTGTCTGTAAACTGTATATGCATAGCTACCTTTTTGAAGCAATATTGAGATTTACTTAAGAACGTGGGGCCCAATAAATACCATCAATGGTGCCCAGTCCAAGAGATGGTGGATCCTATAGGTAAACACCACCTCATCATGCACTAAAACTTACTAAAAAAAAAAAAGATGTGAAGTTCACACATATAGAAAATGGACATTTTGTGAATACATATTACACGTATTGTAAAATAGATAGAGCTCATATGTAGAGTTTGTTTGATAAACTTTCCTACTACTTTGTCTAAATTAGAAGCAAATTGGTTGAACATTACTTCTACCTAAAATGGCAGAAAACGCACCTATCTTGGTGATGGACAGGACAGCTAGAGGGGATATGGAGGAGGCTGTTATTTTTTTTTTAATAGGTGTACTTTCACCAATTTGCTGATAATTCATTGAAAGTAGATGATCGGTACAATTGCTGCCAATGCATTTTTTAAAGCTGTATTGTCATGAGTCAAATTTGATCATGTTAGGTTCTTGCATAGGTCCTATAGCATTGATAAGTTTCCACCCTCTTTCCTACATACACACATCTCTCCTGCATACACACAACTCTACTACTATCACACACGCAATTTTCCGAAATACACACACAACTCTCCTCCATACACAAACACAGTTCTAACACATATAGCTTTTCTACAGCTTTGAAGTATGCACTCACACCTCTGTTACATACACGCACTGTTTTGCTACATACTTGTACACAGCTTTCTTACATACACCAACAGCTCTCTTATATACTCATGCAGCTCCACACACACAAACACTTATATATATATATATATATATATATATGTACACTCATCCATCGTATACATTACCACATCTTGAAATTCCTTCCAGGAATGTGACTGATCACATGACCTGAAAGGTTCAATGGCTAATCAACAACTTTGTTTGATTGGGACCCTATCCATGCCACCTCACATATCAGGAGTGTCGTTCTTCTTTTCATAAAGAGGTCCAAGGGCTAGTCTTGCAGAAGTTTTTTCAGCTACACAGGATGCGCAACATCCGTGCAAGTCCTGGTGACTTTCTCCCCTGCACTGCACCGATCAGATAGATCAGTGTGGGGCAGGAGAAAGGAGAACAGTTCTTTCAGTGATCATGAAGGATGCTGTCAGTGTTTTCCTCCATCAGAATAAGCAGCCTCTAGACTGTAAGAAACACACACATTTTAACATCATTTTGATTGTCTAAAATTTACTGCAGCTAAAAATTACATTTGGTTTACAATGCATTTTGCCAGATATGTTGTCACTTGTCAAAGCTAAGAATTTTACATGCTGGGTTTTTTTATGGCACATTTAGCACTGATAAGTTGTCACACTCTTGCTTAATATGTTAACATTCTGTCTGTAAACTGTATATGCATAGCTACCTTTTTGAAGCAATATTGAGATTTACTTAAGAACGTGGGGCCCAATAAATACCATCAATGGTGCCCAGTCCAAGAGATGGTGGATCCTATAGGTAAACACCACCTCATCATGCACTAAAACTTACTAAAAAAAAAAAAGATGTGAAGTTCACACATATAGAAAATGGACATTTTGTGAATACATATTACACGTATTGTAAAATAGATAGAGCTCATATGTAGAGTTTGTTTGATAAACTTTCCTACTACTTTGTCTAAATTAGAAGCAAATTGGTTGAACATTACTTCTACCTAAAATGGCAGAAAACGCACCTATCTTGGTGATGGACAGGACAGCTAGAGGGGATATGGAGGAGGCTGTTATTTTTTTTTTAATAGGTGTACTTTCACCAATTTGCTGATAATTCATTGAAAGTAGATGATCGGTACAATTGCTGCCAATGCATTTTTTAAAGCTGTATTGTCATGAGTCAAATTTGATCATGTTAGGTTCTTGCATAGGTCCTATAGCATTGATAAGTTTCCACCCTCTTTCCTACATACACACATCTCTCCTGCATACACACAACTCTACTACTATCACACACGCAATTTTCCGAAATACACACACAACTCTCCTCCATACACAAACACAGTTCTAACACATATAGCTTTTCTACAGCTTTGAAGTATGCACTCACACCTCTGTTACATACACGCACTGTTTTGCTACATACTTGTACACAGCTTTCTTACATACACCAACAGCTCTCTTATATACTCATGCAGCTCCACACACACAAACACTTATATATATATATATATATATATATATGTACACTCATCCATCGTATACATTACCACATCTTGAAATTCCTTCCAGGAATGTGACTGATCACATGACCTGAAAGGTTCAATGGCTAATCAACAACTTTGTTTGATTGGGACCCTATCCATGCCACCTCACATATCAGGAGTGTCGTTCTTCTTTTCATAAAGAGGTCCAAGGGCTAGTCTTGCAGAAGTTTTTTCAGCTACACAGGATGCGCAACATCCGTGCAAGTCCTGGTGACTTTCTCCCCTGCACTGCACCGATCAGATAGATCAGTGTGGGGCAGGAGAAAGGAGAACAGTTCTTTCAGTGATCATGAAGGATGCTGTCAGTGTTTTCCTCCATCAGAATAAGCAGCCTCTAGACTGTAAGAAACACACACATTTTAACATCATTTTGATTGTCTAAAATTTACTGCAGCTAAAAATTACATTTGGTTTACAATGCATTTTGCCAGATATGTTGTCACTTGTCAAAGCTAAGAATTTTACATGCTGGGTTTTTTTATGGCACATTTAGCACTGATAAGTTGTCACACTCTTGCTTAATATGTTAACATTCTGTCTGTAAACTGTATATGCATAGCTACCTTTTTGAAGCAATATTGAGATTTACTTAAGAACGTGGGGCCCAATAAATACCATCAATGGTGCCCAGTCCAAGAGATGGTGGATCCTATAGGTAAACACCACCTCATCATGCACTAAAACTTACTAAAAAAAAAAAAGATGTGAAGTTCACACATATAGAAAATGGACATTTTGTGAATACATATTACACGTATTGTAAAATAGATAGAGCTCATATGTAGAGTTTGTTTGATAAACTTTCCTACTACTTTGTCTAAATTAGAAGCAAATTGGTTGAACATTACTTCTACCTAAAATGGCAGAAAACGCACCTATCTTGGTGATGGACAGGACAGCTAGAGGGGATATGGAGGAGGCTGTTATTTTTTTTTTAATAGGTGTACTTTCACCAATTTGCTGATAATTCATTGAAAGTAGATGATCGGTACAATTGCTGCCAATGCATTTTTTAAAGCTGTATTGTCATGAGTCAAATTTGATCATGTTAGGTTCTTGCATAGGTCCTATAGCATTGATAAGTTTCCACCCTCTTTCCTACATACACACATCTCTCCTGCATACACACAACTCTACTACTATCACACACGCAATTTTCCGAAATACACACACAACTCTCCTCCATACACAAACACAGTTCTAACACATATAGCTTTTCTACAGCTTTGAAGTATGCACTCACACCTCTGTTACATACACGCACTGTTTTGCTACATACTTGTACACAGCTTTCTTACATACACCAACAGCTCTCTTATATACTCATGCAGCTCCACACACACAAACACTTATATATATATATATATATATATATATGTACACTCATCCATCGTATACATTACCACATCTTGAAATTCCTTCCAGGAATGTGACTGATCACATGACCTGAAAGGTTCAATGGCTAATCAACAACTTTGTTTGATTGGGACCCTATCCATGCCACCTCACATATCAGGAGTGTCGTTCTTCTTTTCATAAAGAGGTCCAAGGGCTAGTCTTGCAGAAGTTTTTTCAGCTACACAGGATGCGCAACATCCGTGCAAGTCCTGGTGACTTTCTCCCCTGCACTGCACCGATCAGATAGATCAGTGTGGGGCAGGAGAAAGGAGAACAGTTCTTTCAGTGATCATGAAGGATGCTGTCAGTGTTTTCCTCCATCAGAATAAGCAGCCTCTAGACTGTAAGAAACACACACATTTTAACATCATTTTGATTGTCTAAAATTTACTGCAGCTAAAAATTACATTTGGTTTACAATGCATTTTGCCAGATATGTTGTCACTTGTCAAAGCTAAGAATTTTACATGCTGGGTTTTTTTATGGCACATTTAGCACTGATAAGTTGTCACACTCTTGCTTAATATGTTAACATTCTGTCTGTAAACTGTATATGCATAGCTACCTTTTTGAAGCAATATTGAGATTTACTTAAGAACGTGGGGCCCAATAAATACCATCAATGGTGCCCAGTCCAAGAGATGGTGGATCCTATAGGTAAACACCACCTCATCATGCACTAAAACTTACTAAAAAAAAAAAAGATGTGAAGTTCACACATATAGAAAATGGACATTTTGTGAATACATATTACACGTATTGTAAAATAGATAGAGCTCATATGTAGAGTTTGTTTGATAAACTTTCCTACTACTTTGTCTAAATTAGAAGCAAATTGGTTGAACATTACTTCTACCTAAAATGGCAGAAAACGCACCTATCTTGGTGATGGACAGGACAGCTAGAGGGGATATGGAGGAGGCTGTTATTTTTTTTTTAATAGGTGTACTTTCACCAATTTGCTGATAATTCATTGAAAGTAGATGATCGGTACAATTGCTGCCAATGCATTTTTTAAAGCTGTATTGTCATGAGTCAAATTTGATCATGTTAGGTTCTTGCATAGGTCCTATAGCATTGATAAGTTTCCACCCTCTTTCCTACATACACACATCTCTCCTGCATACACACAACTCTACTACTATCACACACGCAATTTTCCGAAATACACACACAACTCTCCTCCATACACAAACACAGTTCTAACACATATAGCTTTTCTACAGCTTTGAAGTATGCACTCACACCTCTGTTACATACACGCACTGTTTTGCTACATACTTGTACACAGCTTTCTTACATACACCAACAGCTCTCTTATATACTCATGCAGCTCCACACACACAAACACTATATATATATATATATATATATATATGTACACTCATCCATCGTATACATTACCACATCTTTCCTTCCAGGAATGTGACTGATCACATGACCTGAAAGGTTCAATGGCTAATCAACAACTTTGTTTGATTGGGACCCTATCCATGCCACCTCACATATCAGGAGTGTCGTTCTTCTTTTCATAAAGAGGTCCAAGGGCTAGTCTTGCAGAAGTTTTTTCAGCTACACAGGATGCGCAACATCCGTGCAAGTCCTGGTGACTTTCTCCCCTGCACTGCACCGATCAGATAGATCAGTGTGGGGCAGGAGAAAGGAGAACAGTTCTTTCAGTGATCATGAAGGATGCTGTCAGTGTTTTCCTCCATCAGAATAAGCAGCCTCTAGACTGTAAGAAACACACACATTTTAACATCATTTTGATTGTCTAAAATTTACTGCAGCTAAAAATTACATTTGGTTTACAATGCATTTTGCCAGATAGTTGTCACTTGTCAAAGCTAAGAATTTTACATGCTGGGTTTTTTTATGGCACATTTAGCACTGATAAGTTGTCACACTCTTGCTTAATATGTTAACATTCTGTCTGTAAACTGTATATGCATAGCTACCTTTTTGAAGCAATATTGAGATTTACTTAAGAACGTGGGGCCCAATAAATACCATCAATGGTGCCCAGTCCAAGAGATGGTGGATCCTATAGGTAAACACCACCTCATCATGCACTAAAACTTACTAAAAAAAAAAAAGATGTGAAGTTCACACATATAGAAAATGGACATTTTGTGAATACATATTACACGTATTGTAAAATAGATAGAGCTCATATGTAGAGTTTGTTTGATAAACTTTCCTACTACTTTGTCTAAATTAGAAGCAAATTGGTTGAACATTACTTCTACCTAAAATGGCAGAAAACGCACCTATCTTGGTGATGGACAGGACAGCTAGAGGGGATATGGAGGAGGCTGTTATTTTTTTTTTAATAGGTGTACTTTCACCAATTTGCTGATAATTCATTGAAAGTAGATGATCGGTACAATTGCTGCCAATGCATTTTTTAAAGCTGTATTGTCATGAGTCAAATTTGATCATGTTAGGTTCTTGCATAGGTCCTATAGCATTGATAAGTTTCCACCCTCTTTCCTACATACACACATCTCTCCTGCATACACACAACTCTACTACTATCACACACGCAATTTTCCGAAATACACACACAACTCTCCTCCATACACAAACACAGTTCTAACACATATAGCTTTTCTACAGCTTTGAAGTATGCACTCACACCTCTGTTACATACACGCACTGTTTTGCTACATACTTGTACACAGCTTTCTTACATACACCAACAGCTCTCTTATATACTCATGCAGCTCCACACACACAAACACTTATATATATATATATATATATATATATATGTACACTCATCCATCGTATACATTACCACATCTTGAAATTCCTTCCAGGAATGTGACTGATCACATGACCTGAAAGGTTCAATGGCTAATCAACAACTTTGTTTGATTGGGACCCTATCCATGCCACCTCACATATCAGGAGTGTCGTTCTTCTTTTCATAAAGAGGTCCAAGGGCTAGTCTTGCAGAAGTTTTTTCAGCTACACAGGATGCGCAACATCCGTGCAAGTCCTGGTGACTTTCTCCCCTGCACTGCACCGATCAGATAGATCAGTGTGGGGCAGGAGAAAGGAGAACAGTTCTTTCAGTGATCATGAAGGATGCTGTCAGTGTTTTCCTCCATCAGAATAAGCAGCCTCTAGACTGTAAGAAACACACACATTTTAACATCATTTTGATTGTCTAAAATTTACTGCAGCTAAAAATTACATTTGGTTTACAATGCATTTTGCCAGATATGTTGTCACTTGTCAAAGCTAAGAATTTTACATGCTGGGTTTTTTTATGGCACATTTAGCACTGATAAGTTGTCACACTCTTGCTTAATATGTTAACATTCTGTCTGTAAACTGTATATGCATAGCTACCTTTTTGAAGCAATATTGAGATTTACTTAAGAACGTGGGGCCCAATAAATACCATCAATGGTGCCCAGTCCAAGAGATGGTGGATCCTATAGGTAAACACCACCTCATCATGCACTAAAACTTACTAAAAAAAAAAAAGATGTGAAGTTCACACATATAGAAAATGGACATTTTGTGAATACATATTACACGTATTGTAAAATAGATAGAGCTCATATGTAGAGTTTGTTTGATAAACTTTCCTACTACTTTGTCTAAATTAGAAGCAAATTGGTTGAACATTACTTCTACCTAAAATGGCAGAAAACGCACCTATCTTGGTGATGGACAGGACAGCTAGAGGGGATATGGAGGAGGCTGTTATTTTTTTTTTAATAGGTGTACTTTCACCAATTTGCTGATAATTCATTGAAAGTAGATGATCGGTACAATTGCTGCCAATGCATTTTTTAAAGCTGTATTGTCATGAGTCAAATTTGATCATGTTAGGTTCTTGCATAGGTCCTATAGCATTGATAAGTTTCCACCCTCTTTCCTACATACACACATCTCTCCTGCATACACACAACTCTACTACTATCACACACGCAATTTTCCGAAATACACACACAACTCTCCTCCATACACAAACACAGTTCTAACACATATAGCTTTTCTACAGCTTTGAAGTATGCACTCACACCTCTGTTACATACACGCACTGTTTTGCTACATACTTGTACACAGCTTTCTTACATACACCAACAGCTCTCTTATATACTCATGCAGCTCCACACACACAAACACTTATATATATATATATATATATATATATATATGTACACTCATCCATCGTATACATTACCACATCTTGAAATTCCTTCCAGGAATGTGACTGATCACATGACCTGAAAGGTTCAATGGCTAATCAACAACTTTGTTTGATTGGGACCCTATCCATGCCACCTCACATATCAGGAGTGTCGTTCTTCTTTTCATAAAGAGGTCCAAGGGCTAGTCTTGCAGAAGTTTTTTCAGCTACACAGGATGCGCAACATCCGTGCAAGTCCTGGTGACTTTCTCCCCTGCACTGCACCGATCAGATAGATCAGTGTGGGGCAGGAGAAAGGAGAACAGTTCTTTCAGTGATCATGAAGGATGCTGTCAGTGTTTTCCTCCATCAGAATAAGCAGCCTCTAGACTGTAAGAAACACACACATTTTAACATCATTTTGATTGTCTAAAATTTACTGCAGCTAAAAATTACATTTGGTTTACAATGCATTTTGCCAGATATGTTGTCACTTGTCAAAGCTAAGAATTTTACATGCTGGGTTTTTTTATGGCACATTTAGCACTGATAAGTTGTCACACTCTTGCTTAATATGTTAACATTCTGTCTGTAAACTGTATATGCATAGCTACCTTTTTGAAGCAATATTGAGATTTACTTAAGAACGTGGGGCCCAATAAATACCATCAATGGTGCCCAGTCCAAGAGATGGTGGATCCTATAGGTAAACACCACCTCATCATGCACTAAAACTTACTAAAAAAAAAAAAGATGTGAAGTTCACACATATAGAAAATGGACATTTTGTGAATACATATTACACGTATTGTAAAATAGATAGAGCTCATATGTAGAGTTTGTTTGATAAACTTTCCTACTACTTTGTCTAAATTAGAAGCAAATTGGTTGAACATTACTTCTACCTAAAATGGCAGAAAACGCACCTATCTTGGTGATGGACAGGACAGCTAGAGGGGATATGGAGGAGGCTGTTATTTTTTTTTTAATAGGTGTACTTTCACCAATTTGCTGATAATTCATTGAAAGTAGATGATCGGTACAATTGCTGCCAATGCATTTTTTAAAGCTGTATTGTCATGAGTCAAATTTGATCATGTTAGGTTCTTGCATAGGTCCTATAGCATTGATAAGTTTCCACCCTCTTTCCTACATACACACATCTCTCCTGCATACACACAACTCTACTACTATCACACACGCAATTTTCCGAAATACACACACAACTCTCCTCCATACACAAACACAGTTCTAACACATATAGCTTTTCTACAGCTTTGAAGTATGCACTCACACCTCTGTTACATACACGCACTGTTTTGCTACATACTTGTACACAGCTTTCTTACATACACCAACAGCTCTCTTATATACTCATGCAGCTCCACACACACAAACACTTATATATATATATATATATATATATATATATGTACACTCATCCATCGTATACATTACCACATCTTGAAATTCCTTCCAGGAATGTGACTGATCACATGACCTGAAAGGTTCAATGGCTAATCAACAACTTTGTTTGATTGGGACCCTATCCATGCCACCTCACATATCAGGAGTGTCGTTCTTCTTTTCATAAAGAGGTCCAAGGGCTAGTCTTGCAGAAGTTTTTTCAGCTACACAGGATGCGCAACATCCGTGCAAGTCCTGGTGACTTTCTCCCCTGCACTGCACCGATCAGATAGATCAGTGTGGGGCAGGAGAAAGGAGAACAGTTCTTTCAGTGATCATGAAGGATGCTGTCAGTGTTTTCCTCCATCAGAATAAGCAGCCTCTAGACTGTAAGAAACACACACATTTTAACATCATTTTGATTGTCTAAAATTTACTGCAGCTAAAAATTACATTTGGTTTACAATGCATTTTGCCAGATATGTTGTCACTTGTCAAAGCTAAGAATTTTACATGCTGGGTTTTTTTATGGCACATTTAGCACTGATAAGTTGTCACACTCTTGCTTAATATGTTAACATTCTGTCTGTAAACTGTATATGCATAGCTACCTTTTTGAAGCAATATTGAGATTTACTTAAGAACGTGGGGCCCAATAAATACCATCAATGGTGCCCAGTCCAAGAGATGGTGGATCCTATAGGTAAACACCACCTCATCATGCACTAAAACTTACTAAAAAAAAAAAAGATGTGAAGTTCACACATATAGAAAATGGACATTTTGTGAATACATATTACACGTATTGTAAAATAGATAGAGCTCATATGTAGAGTTTGTTTGATAAACTTTCCTACTACTTTGTCTAAATTAGAAGCAAATTGGTTGAACATTACTTCTACCTAAAATGGCAGAAAACGCACCTATCTTGGTGATGGACAGGACAGCTAGAGGGGATATGGAGGAGGCTGTTATTTTTTTTTTAATAGGTGTACTTTCACCAATTTGCTGATAATTCATTGAAAGTAGATGATCGGTACAATTGCTGCCAATGCATTTTTTAAAGCTGTATTGTCATGAGTCAAATTTGATCATGTTAGGTTCTTGCATAGGTCCTATAGCATTGATAAGTTTCCACCCTCTTTCCTACATACACACATCTCTCCTGCATACACACAACTCTACTACTATCACACACGCAATTTTCCGAAATACACACACAACTCTCCTCCATACACAAACACAGTTCTAACACATATAGCTTTTCTACAGCTTTGAAGTATGCACTCACACCTCTGTTACATACACGCACTGTTTTGCTACATACTTGTACACAGCTTTCTTACATACACCAACAGCTCTCTTATATACTCATGCAGCTCCACACACACAAACACTTATATATATATATATATATATATATATATGTACACTCATCCATCGTATACATTACCACATCTTGAAATTCCTTCCAGGAATGTGACTGATCACATGACCTGAAAGGTTCAATGGCTAATCAACAACTTTGTTTGATTGGGACCCTATCCATGCCACCTCACATATCAGGAGTGTCGTTCTTCTTTTCATAAAGAGGTCCAAGGGCTAGTCTTGCAGAAGTTTTTTCAGCTACACAGGATGCGCAACATCCGTGCAAGTCCTGGTGACTTTCTCCCCTGCACTGCACCGATCAGATAGATCAGTGTGGGGCAGGAGAAAGGAGAACAGTTCTTTCAGTGATCATGAAGGATGCTGTCAGTGTTTTCCTCCATCAGAATAAGCAGCCTCTAGACTGTAAGAAACACACACATTTTAACATCATTTTGATTGTCTAAAATTTACTGCAGCTAAAAATTACATTTGGTTTACAATGCATTTTGCCAGATATGTTGTCACTTGTCAAAGCTAAGAATTTTACATGCTGGGTTTTTTTATGGCACATTTAGCACTGATAAGTTGTCACACTCTTGCTTAATATGTTAACATTCTGTCTGTAAACTGTATATGCATAGCTACCTTTTTGAAGCAATATTGAGATTTACTTAAGAACGTGGGGCCCAATAAATACCATCAATGGTGCCCAGTCCAAGAGATGGTGGATCCTATAGGTAAACACCACCTCATCATGCACTAAAACTTACTAAAAAAAAAAAAGATGTGAAGTTCACACATATAGAAAATGGACATTTTGTGAATACATATTACACGTATTGTAAAATAGATAGAGCTCATATGTAGAGTTTGTTTGATAAACTTTCCTACTACTTTGTCTAAATTAGAAGCAAATTGGTTGAACATTACTTCTACCTAAAATGGCAGAAAACGCACCTATCTTGGTGATGGACAGGACAGCTAGAGGGGATATGGAGGAGGCTGTTATTTTTTTTTTAATAGGTGTACTTTCACCAATTTGCTGATAATTCATTGAAAGTAGATGATCGGTACAATTGCTGCCAATGCATTTTTTAAAGCTGTATTGTCATGAGTCAAATTTGATCATGTTAGGTTCTTGCATAGGTCCTATAGCATTGATAAGTTTCCACCCTCTTTCCTACATACACACATCTCTCCTGCATACACACAACTCTACTACTATCACACACGCAATTTTCCGAAATACACACACAACTCTCCTCCATACACAAACACAGTTCTAACACATATAGCTTTTCTACAGCTTTGAAGTATGCACTCACACCTCTGTTACATACACGCACTGTTTTGCTACATACTTGTACACAGCTTTCTTACATACACCAACAGCTCTCTTATATACTCATGCAGCTCCACACACACAAACACTTATATATATATATATATATATATATATGTACACTCATCCATCGTATACATTACCACATCTTGAAATTCCTTCCAGGAATGTGACTGATCACATGACCTGAAAGGTTCAATGGCTAATCAACAACTTTGTTTGATTGGGACCCTATCCATGCCACCTCACATATCAGGAGTGTCGTTCTTCTTTTCATAAAGAGGTCCAAGGGCTAGTCTTGCAGAAGTTTTTTCAGCTACACAGGATGCGCAACATCCGTGCAAGTCCTGGTGACTTTCTCCCCTGCACTGCACCGATCAGATAGATCAGTGTGGGGCAGGAGAAAGGAGAACAGTTCTTTCAGTGATCATGAAGGATGCTGTCAGTGTTTTCCTCCATCAGAATAAGCAGCCTCTAGACTGTAAGAAACACACACATTTTAACATCATTTTGATTGTCTAAAATTTACTGCAGCTAAAAATTACATTTGGTTTACAATGCATTTTGCCAGATATGTTGTCACTTGTCAAAGCTAAGAATTTTACATGCTGGGTTTTTTTATGGCACATTTAGCACTGATAAGTTGTCACACTCTTGCTTAATATGTTAACATTCTGTCTGTAAACTGTATATGCATAGCTACCTTTTTGAAGCAATATTGAGATTTACTTAAGAACGTGGGGCCCAATAAATACCATCAATGGTGCCCAGTCCAAGAGATGGTGGATCCTATAGGTAAACACCACCTCATCATGCACTAAAACTTACTAAAAAAAAAAAAGATGTGAAGTTCACACATATAGAAAATGGACATTTTGTGAATACATATTACACGTATTGTAAAATAGATAGAGCTCATATGTAGAGTTTGTTTGATAAACTTTCCTACTACTTTGTCTAAATTAGAAGCAAATTGGTTGAACATTACTTCTACCTAAAATGGCAGAAAACGCACCTATCTTGGTGATGGACAGGACAGCTAGAGGGGATATGGAGGAGGCTGTTATTTTTTTTTTAATAGGTGTACTTTCACCAATTTGCTGATAATTCATTGAAAGTAGATGATCGGTACAATTGCTGCCAATGCATTTTTTAAAGCTGTATTGTCATGAGTCAAATTTGATCATGTTAGGTTCTTGCATAGGTCCTATAGCATTGATAAGTTTCCACCCTCTTTCCTACATACACACATCTCTCCTGCATACACACAACTCTACTACTATCACACACGCAATTTTCCGAAATACACACACAACTCTCCTCCATACACAAACACAGTTCTAACACATATAGCTTTTCTACAGCTTTGAAGTATGCACTCACACCTCTGTTACATACACGCACTGTTTTGCTACATACTTGTACACAGCTTTCTTACATACACCAACAGCTCTCTTATATACTCATGCAGCTCCACACACACAAACACTTATATATATATATATATATATATATATATGTACACTCATCCATCGTATACATTACCACATCTTGAAATTCCTTCCAGGAATGTGACTGATCACATGACCTGAAAGGTTCAATGGCTAATCAACAACTTTGTTTGATTGGGACCCTATCCATGCCACCTCACATATCAGGAGTGTCGTTCTTCTTTTCATAAAGAGGTCCAAGGGCTAGTCTTGCAGAAGTTTTTTCAGCTACACAGGATGCGCAACATCCGTGCAAGTCCTGGTGACTTTCTCCCCTGCACTGCACCGATCAGATAGATCAGTGTGGGGCAGGAGAAAGGAGAACAGTTCTTTCAGTGATCATGAAGGATGCTGTCAGTGTTTTCCTCCATCAGAATAAGCAGCCTCTAGACTGTAAGAAACACACACATTTTAACATCATTTTGATTGTCTAAAATTTACTGCAGCTAAAAATTACATTTGGTTTACAATGCATTTTGCCAGATATGTTGTCACTTGTCAAAGCTAAGAATTTTACATGCTGGGTTTTTTTATGGCACATTTAGCACTGATAAGTTGTCACACTCTTGCTTAATATGTTAACATTCTGTCTGTAAACTGTATATGCATAGCTACCTTTTTGAAGCAATATTGAGATTTACTTAAGAACGTGGGGCCCAATAAATACCATCAATGGTGCCCAGTCCAAGAGATGGTGGATCCTATAGGTAAACACCACCTCATCATGCACTAAAACTTACTAAAAAAAAAAAAGATGTGAAGTTCACACATATAGAAAATGGACATTTTGTGAATACATATTACACGTATTGTAAAATAGATAGAGCTCATATGTAGAGTTTGTTTGATAAACTTTCCTACTACTTTGTCTAAATTAGAAGCAAATTGGTTGAACATTACTTCTACCTAAAATGGCAGAAAACGCACCTATCTTGGTGATGGACAGGACAGCTAGAGGGGATATGGAGGAGGCTGTTATTTTTTTTTTAATAGGTGTACTTTCACCAATTTGCTGATAATTCATTGAAAGTAGATGATCGGTACAATTGCTGCCAATGCATTTTTTAAAGCTGTATTGTCATGAGTCAAATTTGATCATGTTAGGTTCTTGCATAGGTCCTATAGCATTGATAAGTTTCCACCCTCTTTCCTACATACACACATCTCTCCTGCATACACACAACTCTACTACTATCACACACGCAATTTTCCGAAATACACACACAACTCTCCTCCATACACAAACACAGTTCTAACACATATAGCTTTTCTACAGCTTTGAAGTATGCACTCACACCTCTGTTACATACACGCACTGTTTTGCTACATACTTGTACACAGCTTTCTTACATACACCAACAGCTCTCTTATATACTCATGCAGCTCCACACACACAAACACTTATATATATATATATATATATATATATGTACACTCATCCATCGTATACATTACCACATCTTGAAATTCCTTCCAGGAATGTGACTGATCACATGACCTGAAAGGTTCAATGGCTAATCAACAACTTTGTTTGATTGGGACCCTATCCATGCCACCTCACATATCAGGAGTGTCGTTCTTCTTTTCATAAAGAGGTCCAAGGGCTAGTCTTGCAGAAGTTTTTTCAGCTACACAGGATGCGCAACATCCGTGCAAGTCCTGGTGACTTTCTCCCCTGCACTGCACCGATCAGATAGATCAGTGTGGGGCAGGAGAAAGGAGAACAGTTCTTTCAGTGATCATGAAGGATGCTGTCAGTGTTTTCCTCCATCAGAATAAGCAGCCTCTAGACTGTAAGAAACACACACATTTTAACATCATTTTGATTGTCTAAAATTTACTGCAGCTAAAAATTACATTTGGTTTACAATGCATTTTGCCAGATATGTTGTCACTTGTCAAAGCTAAGAATTTTACATGCTGGGTTTTTTTATGGCACATTTAGCACTGATAAGTTGTCACACTCTTGCTTAATATGTTAACATTCTGTCTGTAAACTGTATATGCATAGCTACCTTTTTGAAGCAATATTGAGATTTACTTAAGAACGTGGGGCCCAATAAATACCATCAATGGTGCCCAGTCCAAGAGATGGTGGATCCTATAGGTAAACACCACCTCATCATGCACTAAAACTTACTAAAAAAAAAAAAGATGTGAAGTTCACACATATAGAAAATGGACATTTTGTGAATACATATTACACGTATTGTAAAATAGATAGAGCTCATATGTAGAGTTTGTTTGATAAACTTTCCTACTACTTTGTCTAAATTAGAAGCAAATTGGTTGAACATTACTTCTACCTAAAATGGCAGAAAACGCACCTATCTTGGTGATGGACAGGACAGCTAGAGGGGATATGGAGGAGGCTGTTATTTTTTTTTTAATAGGTGTACTTTCACCAATTTGCTGATAATTCATTGAAAGTAGATGATCGGTACAATTGCTGCCAATGCATTTCTGTATTGTCATGAGTCAAATTTGATCATGTTAGGTTCTTGCATAGGTCCTATAGCATTGATAAGTTTCCACCCTCTTTCCTACATACACACATCTCTCCTGCATACACACAACTCTACTACTATCACACACGCAATTTTCCGAAATACACACACAACTCTCCTCCATACACAAACACAGTTCTAACACATATAGCTTTTCTACAGCTTTGAAGTATGCACTCACACCTCTGTTACATACACGCACTGTTTTGCTACATACTTGTACACAGCTTTCTTACATACACCAACAGCTCTCTTATATACTCATGCAGCTCCACACACACAAACACTTATATATATATATATATATATATATGTACACTCATCCATCGTATACATTACCACATCTTGAAATTCCTTCCAGGAATGTGACTGATCACATGACCTGAAAGGTTCAATGGCTAATCAACAACTTTGTTTGATTGGGACCCTATCCATGCCACCTCACATATCAGGAGTGTCGTTCTTCTTTTCATAAAGAGGTCCAAGGGCTAGTCTTGCAGAAGTTTTTTCAGCTACACAGGATGCGCAACATCCGTGCAAGTCCTGGTGACTTTCTCCCCTGCACTGCACCGATCAGATAGATCAGTGTGGGGCAGGAGAAAGGAGAACAGTTCTTTCAGTGATCATGAAGGATGCTGTCAGTGTTTTCCTCCATCAGAATAAGCAGCCTCTAGACTGTAAGAAACACACACATTTTAACATCATTTTGATTGTCTAAAATTTACTGCAGCTAAAAATTACATTTGGTTTACAATGCATTTTGCCAGATATGTTGTCACTTGTCAAAGCTAAGAATTTTACATGCTGGGTTTTTTTATGGCACATTTAGCACTGATAAGTTGTCACACTCTTGCTTAATATGTTAACATTCTGTCTGTAAACTGTATATGCATAGCTACCTTTTTGAAGCAATATTGAGATTTACTTAAGAACGTGGGGCCCAATAAATACCATCAATGGTGCCCAGTCCAAGAGATGGTGGATCCTATAGGTAAACACCACCTCATCATGCACTAAAACTTACTAAAAAAAAAAAAGATGTGAAGTTCACACATATAGAAAATGGACATTTTGTGAATACATATTACACGTATTGTAAAATAGATAGAGCTCATATGTAGAGTTTGTTTGATAAACTTTCCTACTACTTTGTCTAAATTAGAAGCAAATTGGTTGAACATTACTTCTACCTAAAATGGCAGAAAACGCACCTATCTTGGTGATGGACAGGACAGCTAGAGGGGATATGGAGGAGGCTGTTATTTTTTTTTTAATAGGTGTACTTTCACCAATTTGCTGATAATTCATTGAAAGTAGATGATCGGTACAATTGCTGCCAATGCATTTTTTAAAGCTGTATTGTCATGAGTCAAATTTGATCATGTTAGGTTCTTGCATAGGTCCTATAGCATTGATAAGTTTCCACCCTCTTTCCTACATACACACATCTCTCCTGCATACACACAACTCTACTACTATCACACACGCAATTTTCCGAAATACACACACAACTCTCCTCCATACACAAACACAGTTCTAACACATATAGCTTTTCTACAGCTTTGAAGTATGCACTCACACCTCTGTTACATACACGCACTGTTTTGCTACATACTTGTACACAGCTTTCTTACATACACCAACAGCTCTCTTATATACTCATGCAGCTCCACACACACAAACACTTATATATATATATATATATATATATATGTACACTCATCCATCGTATACATTACCACATCTTGAAATTCCTTCCAGGAATGTGACTGATCACATGACCTGAAAGGTTCAATGGCTAATCAACAACTTTGTTTGATTGGGACCCTATCCATGCCACCTCACATATCAGGAGTGTCGTTCTTCTTTTCATAAAGAGGTCCAAGGGCTAGTCTTGCAGAAGTTTTTTCAGCTACACAGGATGCGCAACATCCGTGCAAGTCCTGGTGACTTTCTCCCCTGCACTGCACCGATCAGATAGATCAGTGTGGGGCAGGAGAAAGGAGAACAGTTCTTTCAGTGATCATGAAGGATGCTGTCAGTGTTTTCCTCCATCAGAATAAGCAGCCTCTAGACTGTAAGAAACACACACATTTTAACATCATTTTGATTGTCTAAAATTTACGGCAGCTAAAAATTACATTTGGTTTACAATGCATTTTGCCAGATATGTTGTCACTTGTCAAAGCTAAGAATTTTACATGCTGGGTTTTTTTATGGCACATTTAGCACTGATAAGTTGTCACACTCTTGCTTAATATGTTAACATTCTGTCTGTAAACTGTATATGCATAGCTACCTTTTTGAAGCAATATTGAGATTTACTTAAGAACGTGGGGCCCAATAAATACCATCAATGGTGCCCAGTCCAAGAGATGGTGGATCCTATAGGTAAACACCACCTCATCATGCACTAAAACTTACTAAAAAAAAAAAAGATGTGAAGTTCACACATATAGAAAATGGACATTTTGTGAATACATATTACACGTATTGTAAAATAGATAGAGCTCATATGTAGAGTTTGTTTGATAAACTTTCCTACTACTTTGTCTAAATTAGAAGCAAATTGGTTGAACATTACTTCTACCTAAAATGGCAGAAAACGCACCTATCTTGGTGATGGACAGGACAGCTAGAGGGGATATGGAGGAGGCTGTTATTTTTTTTTTAATAGGTGTACTTTCACCAATTTGCTGATAATTCATTGAAAGTAGATGATCGGTACAATTGCTGCCAATGCATTTTTTAAAGCTGTATTGTCATGAGTCAAATTTGATCATGTTAGGTTCTTGCATAGGTCCTATAGCATTGATAAGTTTCCACCCTCTTTCCTACATACACACATCTCTCCTGCATACACACAACTCTACTACTATCACACACGCAATTTTCCGAAATACACACACAACTCTCCTCCATACACAAACACAGTTCTAACACATATAGCTTTTCTACAGCTTTGAAGTATGCACTCACACCTCTGTTACATACACGCACTGTTTTGCTACATACTTGTACACAGCTTTCTTACATACACCAACAGCTCTCTTATATACTCATGCAGCTCCACACACACAAACACTTATATATATATATATATATATATATATATATATATGTACACTCATCCATCGTATACATTACCACATCTTGAAATTCCTTCCAGGAATGTGACTGATCACATGACCTGAAAGGTTCAATGGCTAATCAACAACTTTGTTTGATTGGGACCCTATCCATGCCACCTCACATATCAGGAGTGTCGTTCTTCTTTTCATAAAGAGGTCCAAGGGCTAGTCTTGCAGAAGTTTTTTCAGCTACACAGGATGCGCAACATCCGTGCAAGTCCTGGTGACTTTCTCCCCTGCACTGCACCGATCAGATAGATCAGTGTGGGGCAGGAGAAAGGAGAACAGTTCTTTCAGTGATCATGAAGGATGCTGTCAGTGTTTTCCTCCATCAGAATAAGCAGCCTCTAGACTGTAAGAAACACACACATTTTAACATCATTTTGATTGTCTAAAATTTACTGCAGCTAAAAATTACATTTGGTTTACAATGCATTTTGCCAGATATGTTGTCACTTGTCAAAGCTAAGAATTTTACATGCTGGGTTTTTTTATGGCACATTTAGCACTGATAAGTTGTCACACTCTTGCTTAATATGTTAACATTCTGTCTGTAAACTGTATATGCATAGCTACCTTTTTGAAGCAATATTGAGATTTACTTAAGAACGTGGGGCCCAATAAATACCATCAATGGTGCCCAGTCCAAGAGATGGTGGATCCTATAGGTAAACACCACCTCATCATGCACTAAAACTTACTAAAAAAAAAAAAGATGTGAAGTTCACACATATAGAAAATGGACATTTTGTGAATACATATTACACGTATTGTAAAATAGATAGAGCTCATATGTAGAGTTTGTTTGATAAACTTTCCTACTACTTTGTCTAAATTAGAAGCAAATTGGTTGAACATTACTTCTACCTAAAATGGCAGAAAACGCACCTATCTTGGTGATGGACAGGACAGCTAGAGGGGATATGGAGGAGGCTGTTATTTTTTTTTTAATAGGTGTACTTTCACCAATTTGCTGATAATTCATTGAAAGTAGATGATCGGTACAATTGCTGCCAATGCATTTTTTAAAGCTGTATTGTCATGAGTCAAATTTGATCATGTTAGGTTCTTGCATAGGTCCTATAGCATTGATAAGTTTCCACCCTCTTTCCTACATACACACATCTCTCCTGCATACACACAACTCTACTACTATCACACACGCAATTTTCCGAAATACACACACAACTCTCCTCCATACACAAACACAGTTCTAACACATATAGCTTTTCTACAGCTTTGAAGTATGCACTCACACCTCTGTTACATACACGCACTGTTTTGCTACATACTTGTACACAGCTTTCTTACATACACCAACAGCTCTCTTATATACTCATGCAGCTCCACACACACAAACACTTATATATATATATATATATATATATATATATGTACACTCATCCATCGTATACATTACCACATCTTGAAATTCCTTCCAGGAATGTGACTGATCACATGACCTGAAAGGTTCAATGGCTAATCAACAACTTTGTTTGATTGGGACCCTATCCATGCCACCTCACATATCAGGAGTGTCGTTCTTCTTTTCATAAAGAGGTCCAAGGGCTAGTCTTGCAGAAGTTTTTTCAGCTACACAGGATGCGCAACATCCGTGCAAGTCCTGGTGACTTTCTCCCCTGCACTGCACCGATCAGATAGATCAGTGTGGGGCAGGAGAAAGGAGAACAGTTCTTTCAGTGATCATGAAGGATGCTGTCAGTGTTTTCCTCCATCAGAATAAGCAGCCTCTAGACTGTAAGAAACACACACATTTTAACATCATTTTGATTGTCTAAAATTTACTGCAGCTAAAAATTACATTTGGTTTACAATGCATTTTGCCAGATATGTTGTCACTTGTCAAAGCTAAGAATTTTACATGCTGGGTTTTTTTATGGCACATTTAGCACTGATAAGTTGTCACACTCTTGCTTAATATGTTAACATTCTGTCTGTAAACTGTATATGCATAGCTACCTTTTTGAAGCAATATTGAGATTTACTTAAGAACGTGGGGCCCAATAAATACCATCAATGGTGCCCAGTCCAAGAGATGGTGGATCCTATAGGTAAACACCACCTCATCATGCACTAAAACTTACTAAAAAAAAAAAAGATGTGAAGTTCACACATATAGAAAATGGACATTTTGTGAATACATATTACACGTATTGTAAAATAGATAGAGCTCATATGTAGAGTTTGTTTGATAAACTTTCCTACTACTTTGTCTAAATTAGAAGCAAATTGGTTGAACATTACTTCTACCTAAAATGGCAGAAAACGCACCTATCTTGGTGATGGACAGGACAGCTAGAGGGGATATGGAGGAGGCTGTTATTTTTTTTTTAATAGGTGTACTTTCACCAATTTGCTGATAATTCATTGACAGTAGATGATCGGTACAATTGCTGCCAATGCATTTTTTAAAGCTGTATTGTCATGAGTCAAATTTGATCATGTTAGGTTCTTGCATAGGTCCTATAGCATTGATAAGTTTCCACCCTCTTTCCTACATACACACATCTCTCCTGCATACACACAACTCTACTACTATCACACACGCAATTTTCCGAAATACACACACAACTCTCCTCCATACACAAACACAGTTCTAACACATATAGCTTTTCTACAGCTTTGAAGTATGCACTCACACCTCTGTTACATACACGCACTGTTTTGCTACATACTTGTACACAGCTTTCTTACATACACCAACAGCTCTCTTATATACTCATGCAGCTCCACACACACAAACACTTATATATATATATATATATATATATATATGTACACTCATCCATCGTATACATTACCACATCTTGAAATTCCTTCCAGGAATGTGACTGATCACATGACCTGAAAGGTTCAATGGCTAATCAACAACTTTGTTTGATTGGGACCCTATCCATGCCACCTCACATATCAGGAGTGTCGTTCTTCTTTTCATAAAGAGGTCCAAGGGCTAGTCTTGCAGAAGTTTTTTCAGCTACACAGGATGCGCAACATCCGTGCAAGTCCTGGTGACTTTCTCCCCTGCACTGCACCGATCAGATAGATCAGTGTGGGGCAGGAGAAAGGAGAACAGTTCTTTCAGTGATCATGAAGGATGCTGTCAGTGTTTTCCTCCATCAGAATAAGCAGCCTCTAGACTGTAAGAAACACACACATTTTAACATCATTTTGATTGTCTAAAATTTACTGCAGCTAAAAATTACATTTGGTTTACAATGCATTTTGCCAGATATGTTGTCACTTGTCAAAGCTAAGAATTTTACATGCTGGGTTTTTTTATGGCACATTTAGCACTGATAAGTTGTCACACTCTTGCTTAATATGTTAACATTCTGTCTGTAAACTGTATATGCATAGCTACCTTTTTGAAGCAATATTGAGATTTACTTAAGAACGTGGGGCCCAATAAATACCATCAATGGTGCCCAGTCCAAGAGATGGTGGATCCTATAGGTAAACACCACCTCATCATGCACTAAAACTTACTAAAAAAAAAAAAGATGTGAAGTTCACACATATAGAAAATGGACATTTTGTGAATACATATTACACGTATTGTAAAATAGATAGAGCTCATATGTAGAGTTTGTTTGATAAACTTTCCTACTACTTTGTCTAAATTAGAAGCAAATTGGTTGAACATTACTTCTACCTAAAATGGCAGAAAACGCACCTATCTTGGTGATGAACAGGACAGCTAGAGGGGATATGGAGGAGGCTGTTATTTTTTTTTTAATAGGTGTACTTTCACCAATTTGCTGATAATTCATTGAAAGTAGATGATCGGTACAATTGCTGCCAATGCATTTTTTAAAGCTGTATTGTCATGAGTCAAATTTGATCATGTTAGGTTCTTGCATAGGTCCTATAGCATTGATAAGTTTCCACCCTCTTTCCTACATACACACATCTCTCCTGCATACACACAACTCTACTACTATCACACACGCAATTTTCCGAAATACACACACAACTCTCCTCCATACACAAACACAGTTCTAACACATATAGCTTTTCTACAGCTTTGAAGTATGCACTCACACCTCTGTTACATACACGCACTGTTTTGCTACATACTTGTACACAGCTTTCTTACATACACCAACAGCTCTCTTATATACTCATGCAGCTCCACACACACAAACACTTATATATATATATATATATGTACACTCATCCATCGTATACATTACCACATCTTGAAATTCCTTCCAGGAATGTGACTGATCACATGACCTGAAAGGTTCAATGGCTAATCAACAACTTTGTTTGATTGGGACCCTATCCATGCCACCTCACATATCAGGAGTGTCGTTCTTCTTTTCATAAAGAGGTCCAAGGGCTAGTCTTGCAGAAGTTTTTTCAGCTACACAGGATGCGCAACATCCGTGCAAGTCCTGGTGACTTTCTCCCCTGCACTGCACCGATCAGATAGATCAGTGTGGGGCAGGAGAAAGGAGAACAGTTCTTTCAGTGATCATGAAGGATGCTGTCAGTGTTTTCCTCCATCAGAATAAGCAGCCTCTAGACTGTAAGAAACACACACATTTTAACATCATTTTGATTGTCTAAAATTTACTGCAGCTAAAAATTACATTTGGTTTACAATGCATTTTGCCAGATATGTTGTCACTTGTCAAAGCTAAGAATTTTACATGCTGGGTTTTTTTATGGCACATTTAGCACTGATAAGTTGTCACACTCTTGCTTAATATGTTAACATTCTGTCTGTAAACTGTATATGCATAGCTACCTTTTTGAAGCAATATTGAGATTTACTTAAGAACGTGGGGCCCAATAAATACCATCAATGGTGCCCAGTCCAAGAGATGGTGGATCCTATAGGTAAACACCACCTCATCATGCACTAAAACTTACTAAAAAAAAAAAAAGATGTGAAGTTCACACATATAGAAAATGGACATTTTGTGAATACATATTACACGTATTGTAAAATAGATAGAGCTCATATGTAGAGTTTGTTTGATAAACTTTCCTACTACTTTGTCTAAATTAGAAGCAAATTGGTTGAACATTACTTCTACCTAAAATGGCAGAAAACGCACCTATCTTGGTGATGGACAGGACAGCTAGAGGGGATATGGAGGAGGCTGTTATTTTTTTTTTAATAGGTGTACTTTCACCAATTTGCTGATAATTCATTGAAAGTAGATGATCGGTACAATTGCTGCCAATGCATTTTTTAAAGCTGTATTGTCATGAGTCAAATTTGATCATGTTAGGTTCTTGCATAGGTCCTATAGCATTGATAAGTTTCCACCCTCTTTCCTACATACACACATCTCTCCTGCATACACACAACTCTACTACTATCACACACGCAATTTTCCGAAATACACACACAACTCTCCTCCATACACAAACACAGTTCTAACACATATAGCTTTTCTACAGCTTTGAAGTATGCACTCACACCTCTGTTACATACACGCACTGTTTTGCTACATACTTGTACACAGCTTTCTTACATACACCAACAGCTCTCTTATATACTCATGCAGCTCCACACACACAAACACTTATATATATATATATATATATATATATGTACACTCATCCATCGTATACATTACCACATCTTGAAATTCCTTCCAGGAATGTGACTGATCACATGACCTGAAAGGTTCAATGGCTAATCAACAACTTTGTTTGATTGGGACCCTATCCATGCCACCTCACATATCAGGAGTGTCGTTCTTCTTTTCATAAAGAGGTCCAAGGGCTAGTCTTGCAGAAGTTTTTTCAGCTACACAGGATGCGCAACATCCGTGCAAGTCCTGGTGACTTTCTCCCCTGCACTGCACCGATCAGATAGATCAGTGTGGGGCAGGAGAAAGGAGAACAGTTCTTTCAGTGATCATGAAGGATGCTGTCAGTGTTTTCCTCCATCAGAATAAGCAGCCTCTAGACTGTAAGAAACACACACATTTTAACATCATTTTGATTGTCTAAAATTTACTGCAGCTAAAAATTACATTTGGTTTACAATGCATTTTGCCAGATATGTTGTCACTTGTCAAAGCTAAGAATTTTACATGCTGGGTTTTTTTATGGCACATTTAGCACTGATAAGTTGTCACACTCTTGCTTAATATGTTAACATTCTGTCTGTAAACTGTATATGCATAGCTACCTTTTTGAAGCAATATTGAGATTTACTTAAGAACGTGGGGCCCAATAAATACCATCAATGGTGCCCAGTCCAAGAGATGGTGGATCCTATAGGTAAACACCACCTCATCATGCACTAAAACTTACTAAAAAAAAAAAAGATGTGAAGTTCACACATATAGAAAATGGACATTTTGTGAATACATATTACACGTATTGTAAAATAGATAGAGCTCATATGTAGAGTTTGTTTGATAAACTTTCCTACTACTTTGTCTAAATTAGAAGCAAATTGGTTGAACATTACTTCTACCTAAAATGGCAGAAAACGCACCTATCTTGGTGATGGACAGGACAGCTAGAGGGGATATGGAGGAGGCTGTTATTTTTTTTTTAATAGGTGTACTTTCACCAATTTGCTGATAATTCATTGAAAGTAGATGATCGGTACAATTGCTGCCAATGCATTTTTTAAAGCTGTATTGTCATGAGTCAAATTTGATCATGTTAGGTTCTTGCATAGGTCCTATAGCATTGATAAGTTTCCACCCTCTTTCCTACATACACACATCTCTCCTGCATACACACAACTCTACTACTATCACACACGCAATTTTCCGAAATACACACACAACTCTCCTCCATACACAAACACAGTTCTAACACATATAGCTTTTCTACAGCTTTGAAGTATGCACTCACACCTCTGTTACATACACGCACTGTTTTGCTACATACTTGTACACAGCTTTCTTACATACACCAACAGCTCTCTTATATACTCATGCAGCTCCACACACACAAACACTTATATATATATATATATATATATATATATATGTACACTCATCCATCGTATACATTACCACATCTTGAAATTCCTTCCAGGAATGTGACTGATCACATGACCTGAAAGGTTCAATGGCTAATCAACAACTTTGTTTGATTGGGACCCTATCCATGCCACCTCACATATCAGGAGTGTCGTTCTTCTTTTCATAAAGAGGTCCAAGGGCTAGTCTTGCAGAAGTTTTTTCAGCTACACAGGATGCGCAACATCCGTGCAAGTCCTGGTGACTTTCTCCCCTGCACTGCACCGATCAGATAGATCAGTGTGGGGCAGGAGAAAGGAGAACAGTTCTTTCAGTGATCATGAAGGATGCTGTCAGTGTTTTCCTCCATCAGAATAAGCAGCCTCTAGACTGTAAGAAACACACACATTTTAACATCATTTTGATTGTCTAAAATTTACTGCAGCTAAAAATTACATTTGGTTTACAATGCATTTTGCCAGATATGTTGTCACTTGTCAAAGCTAAGAATTTTACATGCTGGGTTTTTTTATGGCACATTTAGCACTGATAAGTTGTCACACTCTTGCTTAATATGTTAACATTCTGTCTGTAAACTGTATATGCATAGCTACCTTTTTGAAGCAATATTGAGATTTACTTAAGAACGTGGGGCCCAATAAATACCATCAATGGTGCCCAGTCCAAGAGATGGTGGATCCTATAGGTAAACACCACCTCATCATGCACTAAAACTTACTAAAAAAAAAAAAGATGTGAAGTTCACACATATAGAAAATGGACATTTTGTGAATACATATTACACGTATTGTAAAATAGATAGAGCTCATATGTAGAGTTTGTTTGATAAACTTTCCTACTACTTTGTCTAAATTAGAAGCAAATTGGTTGAACATTACTTCTACCTAAAATGGCAGAAAACGCACCTATCTTGGTGATGGACAGGACAGCTAGAGGGGATATGGAGGAGGCTGTTATTTTTTTTTTAATAGGTGTACTTTCACCAATTTGCTGATAATTCATTGACAGTAGATGATCGGTACAATTGCTGCCAATGCATTTTTTAAAGCTGTATTGTCATGAGTCAAATTTGATCATGTTAGGTTCTTGCATAGGTCCTATAGCATTGATAAGTTTCCACCCTCTTTCCTACATACACACATCTCTCCTGCATACACACAACTCTACTACTATCACACACGCAATTTTCCGAAATACACACACAACTCTCCTCCATACACACAGTTCTAACACATATAGCTTTTCTACAGCTTTGAAGTATGCACTCACACCTCTGTTACATACACGCACTGTTTTGCTACATACTTGTACACAGCTTTCTTACATACACCAACAGCTCTCTTATATACTCATGCAGCTCCACACACACAAACACTTATATATATATATATATATATATATATATGTACACTCATCCATCGTATACATTACCACATCTTGAAATTCCTTCCAGGAATGTGACTGATCACATGACCTGAAAGGTTCAATGGCTAATCAACAACTTTGTTTGATTGGGACCCTATCCATGCCACCTCACATATCAGGAGTGTCGTTCTTCTTTTCATAAAGAGGTCCAAGGGCTAGTCTTGCAGAAGTTTTTTCAGCTACACAGGATGCGCAACATCCGTGCAAGTCCTGGTGACTTTCTCCCCTGCACTGCACCGATCAGATAGATCAGTGTGGGGCAGGAGAAAGGAGAACAGTTCTTTCAGTGATCATGAAGGATGCTGTCAGTGTTTTCCTCCATCAGAATAAGCAGCCTCTAGACTGTAAGAAACACACACATTTTAACATCATTTTGATTGTCTAAAATTTACTGCAGCTAAAAATTACATTTGGTTTACAATGCATTTTGCCAGATATGTTGTCACTTGTCAAAGCTAAGAATTTTACATGCTGGGTTTTTTTATGGCACATTTAGCACTGATAAGTTGTCACACTCTTGCTTAATATGTTAACATTCTGTCTGTAAACTGTATATGCATAGCTACCTTTTTGAAGCAATATTGAGATTTACTTAAGAACGTGGGGCCCAATAAATACCATCAATGGTGCCCAGTCCAAGAGATGGTGGATCCTATAGGTAAACACCACCTCATCATGCACTAAAACTTACTAAAAAAAAAAAAGATGTGAAGTTCACACATATAGAAAATGGACATTTTGTGAATACATATTACACGTATTGTAAAATAGATAGAGCTCATATGTAGAGTTTGTTTGATAAACTTTCCTACTACTTTGTCTAAATTAGAAGCAAATTGGTTGAACATTACTTCTACCTAAAATGGCAGAAAACGCACCTATCTTGGTGATGAACAGGACAGCTAGAGGGGATATGGAGGAGGCTGTTATTTTTTTTTTAATAGGTGTACTTTCACCAATTTGCTGATAATTCATTGAAAGTAGATGATCGGTACAATTGCTGCCAATGCATTTTTTAAAGCTGTATTGTCATGAGTCAAATTTGATCATGTTAGGTTCTTGCATAGGTCCTATAGCATTGATAAGTTTCCACCCTCTTTCCTACATACACACATCTCTCCTGCATACACACAACTCTACTACTATCACACACGCAATTTTCCGAAATACACACACAACTCTCCTCCATACACAAACACAGTTCTAACACATATAGCTTTTCTACAGCTTTGAAGTATGCACTCACACCTCTGTTACATACACGCACTGTTTTGCTACATACTTGTACACAGCTTTCTTACATACACCAACAGCTCTCTTATATACTCATGCAGCTCCACACACACAAACACTTATATATATATATATATATGTACACTCATCCATCGTATACATTACCACATCTTGAAATTCCTTCCAGGAATGTGACTGATCACATGACCTGAAAGGTTCAATGGCTAATCAACAACTTTGTTTGATTGGGACCCTATCCATGCCACCTCACATATCAGGAGTGTCGTTCTTCTTTTCATAAAGAGGTCCAAGGGCTAGTCTTGCAGAAGTTTTTTCAGCTACACAGGATGCGCAACATCCGTGCAAGTCCTGGTGACTTTCTCCCCTGCACTGCACCGATCAGATAGATCAGTGTGGGGCAGGAGAAAGGAGAACAGTTCTTTCAGTGATCATGAAGGATGCTGTCAGTGTTTTCCTCCATCAGAATAAGCAGCCTCTAGACTGTAAGAAACACACACATTTTAACATCATTTTGATTGTCTAAAATTTACTGCAGCTAAAAATTACATTTGGTTTACAATGCATTTTGCCAGATATGTTGTCACTTGTCAAAGCTAAGAATTTTACATGCTGGGTTTTTTTATGGCACATTTAGCACTGATAAGTTGTCACACTCTTGCTTAATATGTTAACATTCTGTCTGTAAACTGTATATGCATAGCTACCTTTTTGAAGCAATATTGAGATTTACTTAAGAACGTGGGGCCCAATAAATACCATCAATGGTGCCCAGTCCAAGAGATGGTGGATCCTATAGGTAAACACCACCTCATCATGCACTAAAACTTACTAAAAAAAAAAAAAGATGTGAAGTTCACACATATAGAAAATGGACATTTTGTGAATACATATTACACGTATTGTAAAATAGATAGAGCTCATATGTAGAGTTTGTTTGATAAACTTTCCTACTACTTTGTCTAAATTAGAAGCAAATTGGTTGAACATTACTTCTACCTAAAATGGCAGAAAACGCACCTATCTTGGTGATGGACAGGACAGCTAGAGGGGATATGGAGGAGGCTGTTATTTTTTTTTTAATAGGTGTACTTTCACCAATTTGCTGATAATTCATTGAAAGTAGATGATCGGTACAATTGCTGCCAATGCATTTTTTAAAGCTGTATTGTCATGAGTCAAATTTGATCATGTTAGGTTCTTGCATAGGTCCTATAGCATTGATAAGTTTCCACCCTCTTTCCTACATACACACATCTCTCCTGCATACACACAACTCTACTACTATCACACACGCAATTTTCCGAAATACACACACAACTCTCCTCCATACACAAACACAGTTCTAACACATATAGCTTTTCTACAGCTTTGAAGTATGCACTCACACCTCTGTTACATACACGCACTGTTTTGCTACATACTTGTACACAGCTTTCTTACATACACCAACAGCTCTCTTATATACTCATGCAGCTCCACACACACAAACACTTATATATATATATATATATATATATATGTACACTCATCCATCGTATACATTACCACATCTTGAAATTCCTTCCAGGAATGTGACTGATCACATGACCTGAAAGGTTCAATGGCTAATCAACAACTTTGTTTGATTGGGACCCTATCCATGCCACCTCACATATCAGGAGTGTCGTTCTTCTTTTCATAAAGAGGTCCAAGGGCTAGTCTTGCAGAAGTTTTTTCAGCTACACAGGATGCGCAACATCCGTGCAAGTCCTGGTGACTTTCTCCCCTGCACTGCACCGATCAGATAGATCAGTGTGGGGCAGGAGAAAGGAGAACAGTTCTTTCAGTGATCATGAAGGATGCTGTCAGTGTTTTCCTCCATCAGAATAAGCAGCCTCTAGACTGTAAGAAACACACACATTTTAACATCATTTTGATTGTCTAAAATTTACTGCAGCTAAAAATTACATTTGGTTTACAATGCATTTTGCCAGATATGTTGTCACTTGTCAAAGCTAAGAATTTTACATGCTGGGTTTTTTTATGGCACATTTAGCACTGATAAGTTGTCACACTCTTGCTTAATATGTTAACATTCTGTCTGTAAACTGTATATGCATAGCTACCTTTTTGAAGCAATACTGAGATTTACTTAAGAACGTGGGGCCCAATAAATACCATCAATGGTGCCCAGTCCAAGAGATGGTGGATCCTATAGGTAAACACCACCTCATCATGCACTAAAACTTACTAAAAAAAAAAAAGATGTGAAGTTCACACATATAGAAAATGGACATTTTGTGAATACATATTACACGTATTGTAAAATAGATAGAGCTCATATGTAGAGTTTGTTTGATAAACTTTCCTACTACTTTGTCTAAATTAGAAGCAAATTGGTTGAACATTACTTCTACCTAAAATGGCAGAAAACGCACCTATCTTGGTGATGGACAGGACAGCTAGAGGGGATATGGAGGAGGCTGTTATTTTTTTTTTAATAGGTGTACTTTCACCAATTTGCTGATAATTCATTGAAAGTAGATGATCGGTACAATTGCTGCCAATGCATTTTTTAAAGCTGTATTGTCATGAGTCAAATTTGATCATGTTAGGTTCTTGCATAGGTCCTATAGCATTGATAAGTTTCCACCCTCTTTCCTACATACACACATCTCTCCTGCATACACACAACTCTACTACTATCACACACGCAATTTTCCGAAATACACACACAACTCTCCTCCATACACAAACACAGTTCTAACACATATAGCTTTTCTACAGCTTTGAAGTATGCACTCACACCTCTGTTACATACACGCACTGTTTTGCTACATACTTGTACACAGCTTTCTTACATACACCAACAGCTCTCTTATATACTCATGCAGCTCCACACACACAAACACTTATATATATATATATATATATATATATGTACACTCATCCATCGTATACATTACCACATCTTGAAATTCCTTCCAGGAATGTGACTGATCACATGACCTGAAAGGTTCAATGGCTAATCAACAACTTTGTTTGATTGGGACCCTATCCATGCCACCTCACATATCAGGAGTGTCGTTCTTCTTTTCATAAAGAGGTCCAAGGGCTAGTCTTGCAGAAGTTTTTTCAGCTACACAGGATGCGCAACATCCGTGCAAGTCCTGGTGACTTTCTCCCCTGCACTGCACCGATCAGATAGATCAGTGTGGGGCAGGAGAAAGGAGAACAGTTCTTTCAGTGATCATGAAGGATGCTGTCAGTGTTTTCCTCCATCAGAATAAGCAGCCTCTAGACTGTAAGAAACACACACATTTTAACATCATTTTGATTGTCTAAAATTTACTGCAGCTAAAAATTACATTTGGTTTACAATGCATTTTGCCAGATATGTTGTCACTTGTCAAAGCTAAGAATTTTACATGCTGGGTTTTTTTATGGCACATTTAGCACTGATAAGTTGTCACACTCTTGCTTAATATGTTAACATTCTGTCTGTAAACTGTATATGCATAGCTACCTTTTTGAAGCAATATTGAGATTTACTTAAGAACGTGGGGCCCAATAAATACCATCAATGGTGCCCAGTCCAAGAGATGGTGGATCCTATAGGTAAACACCACCTCATCATGCACTAAAACTTACTAAAAAAAAAAAAGATGTGAAGTTCACACATATAGAAAATGGACATTTTGTGAATACATATTACACGTATTGTAAAATAGATAGAGCTCATATGTAGAGTTTGTTTGATAAACTTTCCTACTACTTTGTCTAAATTAGAAGCAAATTGGTTGAACATTACTTCTACCTAAAATGGCAGAAAACGCACCTATCTTGGTGATGGACAGGACAGCTAGAGGGGATATGGAGGAGGCTGTTATTTTTTTTTTAATAGGTGTACTTTCACCAATTTGCTGATAATTCATTGAAAGTAGATGATCGGTACAATTGCTGCCAATGCATTTTTTAAAGCTGTATTGTCATGAGTCAAATTTGATCATGTTAGGTTCTTGCATAGGTCCTATAGCATTGATAAGTTTCCACCCTCTTTCCTACATACACACATCTCTCCTGCATACACACAACTCTACTACTATCACACACGCAATTTTCCGAAATACACACACAACTCTCCTCCATACACAAACACAGTTCTAACACATATAGCTTTTCTACAGCTTTGAAGTATGCACTCACACCTCTGTTACATACACGCACTGTTTTGCTACATACTTGTACACAGATTTCTTACATACACCAACAGCTCTCTTATATACTCATGCAGCTCCACACACACAAACACTTATATATATATATATATATATATATGTACACTCATCCATCGTATACATTACCACATCTTGAAATTCCTTCCAGGAATGTGACTGATCACATGACCTGAAAGGTTCAATGGCTAATCAACAACTTTGTTTGATTGGGACCCTATCCATGCCACCTCACATATCAGGAGTGTCGTTCTTCTTTTCATAAAGAGGTCCAAGGGCTAGTCTTGCAGAAGTTTTTTCAGCTACACAGGATGCGCAACATCCGTGCAAGTCCTGGTGACTTTCTCCCCTGCACTGCACCGATCAGATAGATCAGTGTGGGGCAGGAGAAAGGAGAACAGTTCTTTCAGTGATCATGAAGGATGCTGTCAGTGTTTTCCTCCATCAGAATAAGCAGCCTCTAGACTGTAAGAAACACACACATTTTAACATCATTTTGATTGTCTAAAATTTACTGCAGCTAAAAATTACATTTGGTTTACAATGCATTTTGCCAGATATGTTGTCACTTGTCAAAGCTAAGAATTTTACATGCTGGGTTTTTTTATGGCACATTTAGCACTGATAAGTTGTCACACTCTTGCTTAATATGTTAACATTCTGTCTGTAAACTGTATATGCATAGCTACCTTTTTGAAGCAATATTGAGATTTACTTAAGAACGTGGGGCCCAATAAATACCATCAATGGTGCCCAGTCCAAGAGATGGTGGATCCTATAGGTAAACACCACCTCATCATGCACTAAAACTTACTAAAAAAAAAAAAGATGTGAAGTTCACACATATAGAAAATGGACATTTTGTGAATACATATTACACGTATTGTAAAATAGATAGAGCTCATATGTAGAGTTTGTTTGATAAACTTTCCTACTACTTTGTCTAAATTAGAAGCAAATTGGTTGAACATTACTTCTACCTAAAATGGCAGAAAACGCACCTATCTTGGTGATGGACAGGACAGCTAGAGGGGATATGGAGGAGGCTGTTATTTTTTTTTTAATAGGTGTACTTTCACCAATTTGCTGATAATTCATTGAAAGTAGATGATCGGTACAATTGCTGCCAATGCATTTTTTAAAGCTGTATTGTCATGAGTCAAATTTGATCATGTTAGGTTCTTGCATAGGTCCTATAGCATTGATAAGTTTCCACCCTCTTTCCTACATACACACATCTCTCCTGCATACACACAACTCTACTACTATCACACACGCAATTTTCCGAAATACACACACAACTCTCCTCCATACACAAACACAGTTCTAACACATATAGCTTTTCTACAGCTTTGAAGTATGCACTCACACCTCTGTTACATACACGCACTGTTTTGCTACATACTTGTACACAGATTTCTTACATACACCAACAGCTCTCTTATATACTCATGCAGCTCCACACACACAAACACTTATATATATATATATATATATATATGTACACTCATCCATCGTATACATTACCACATCTTGAAATTCCTTCCAGGAATGTGACTGATCACATGACCTGAAAGGTTCAATGGCTAATCAACAACTTTGTTTGATTGGGACCCTATCCATGCCACCTCACATATCAGGAGTGTCGTTCTTCTTTTCATAAAGAGGTCCAAGGGCTAGTCTTGCAGAAGTTTTTTCAGCTACACAGGATGCGCAACATCCGTGCAAGTCCTGGTGACTTTCTCCCCTGCACTGCACCGATCAGATAGATCAGTGTGGGGCAGGAGAAAGGAGAACAGTTCTTTCAGTGATCATGAAGGATGCTGTCAGTGTTTTCCTCCATCAGAATAAGCAGCCTCTAGACTGTAAGAAACACACACATTTTAACATCATTTTGATTGTCTAAAATTTACTGCAGCTAAAAATTACATTTGGTTTACAATGCATTTTGCCAGATATGTTGTCACTTGTCAAAGCTAAGAATTTTACATGCTGGGTTTTTTTATGGCACATTTAGCACTGATAAGTTGTCACACTCTTGCTTAATATGTTAACATTCTGTCTGTAAACTGTATATGCATAGCTACCTTTTTGAAGCAATACTGAGATTTACTTAAGAACGTGGGGCCCAATAAATACCATCAATGGTGCCCAGTCCAAGAGATGGTGGATCCTATAGGTAAACACCACCTCATCATGCACTAAAACTTACTAAAAAAAAAAAAGATGTGAAGTTCACACATATAGAAAATGGACATTTTGTGAATACATATTACACGTATTGTAAAATAGATAGAGCTCATATGTAGAGTTTGTTTGATAAACTTTCCTACTACTTTGTCTAAATTAGAAGCAAATTGGTTGAACATTACTTCTACCTAAAATGGCAGAAAACGCACCTATCTTGGTGATGGACAGGACAGCTAGAGGGGATATGGAGGAGGCTGTTATTTTTTTTTTAATAGGTGTACTTTCACCAATTTGCTGATAATTCATTGAAAGTAGATGATCGGTACAATTGCTGCCAATGGATTTTTTAAAGCTGTATTGTCATGAGTCAAATTTGATCATGTTAGGTTCTTGCATAGGTCCTATAGCATTGATAAGTTTCCACCCTCTTTCCTACATACACACATCTCTCCTGCATACACACAACTCTACTACTATCACACACGCAATTTTCCGAAATACACACACAACTCTCCTCCATACACAAACACAGTTCTAACACATATAGCTTTTCTACAGCTTTGAAGTATGCACTCACACCTCTGTTACATACACGCACTGTTTTGCTACATACTTGTACACAGCTTTCTTACATACACCAACAGCTCTCTTATATACTCATGCAGCTCCACACACACAAACACTTATATATATATATATATATATATATATGTACACTCATCCATCGTATACATTACCACATCTTGAAATTCCTTCCAGGAATGTGACTGATCACATGACCTGAAAGGTTCAATGGCTAATCAACAACTTTGTTTGATTGGGACCCTATCCATGCCACCTCACATATCAGGAGTGTCGTTCTTCTTTTCATAAAGAGGTCCAAGGGCTAGTCTTGCAGAAGTTTTTTCAGCTACACAGGATGCGCAACATCCGTGCAAGTCCTGGTGACTTTCTCCCCTGCACTGCACCGATCAGATAGATCAGTGTGGGGCAGGAGAAAGGAGAACAGTTCTTTCAGTGATCATGAAGGATGCTGTCAGTGTTTTCCTCCATCAGAATAAGCAGCCTCTAGACTGTAAGAAACACACACATTTTAACATCATTTTGATTGTCTAAAATTTACTGCAGCTAAAAATTACATTTGGTTTACAATGCATTTTGCCAGATATGTTGTCACTTGTCAAAGCTAAGAATTTTACATGCTGGGTTTTTTTATGGCACATTTAGCACTGATAAGTTGTCACACTCTTGCTTAATATGTTAACATTCTGTCTGTAAACTGTATATGCATAGCTACCTTTTTGAAGCAATATTGAGATTTACTTAAGAACGTGGGGCCCAATAAATACCATCAATGGTGCCCAGTCCAAGAGATGGTGGATCCTATAGGTAAACACCACCTCATCATGCACTAAAACTTACTAAAAAAAAAAAAAGATGTGAAGTTCACACATATAGAAAATGGACATTTTGTGAATACATATTACACGTATTGTAAAATAGATAGAGCTCATATGTAGAGTTTGTTTGATAAACTTTCCTACTACTTTGTCTAAATTAGAAGCAAATTGGTTGAACATTACTTCTACCTAAAATGGCAGAAAACGCACCTATCTTGGTGATGGACAGGACAGCTAGAGGGGATATGGAGGAGGCTGTTATTTTTTTTTTAATAGGTGTACTTTCACCAATTTGCTGATAATTCATTGAAAGTAGATGATCGGTACAATTGCTGCCAATGCATTTTTTAAAGCTGTATTGTCATGAGTCAAATTTGATCATGTTAGGTTCTTGCATAGGTCCTATAGCATTGATAAGTTTCCACCCTCTTTCCTACATACACACATCTCTCCTGCATACACACAACTCTACTACTATCACACACGCAATTTTCCGAAATACACACACAACTCTCCTCCATACACAAACACAGTTCTAACACATATAGCTTTTCTACAGCTTTGAAGTATGCACTCACACCTCTGTTACATACACGCACTGTTTTGCTACATACTTGTACACAGCTTTCTTACATACACCAACAGCTCTCTTATATACTCATGCAGCTCCACACACACAAACACTTATATATATATATATATATATATATATGTACACTCATCCATCGTATACATTACCACATCTTGAAATTCCTTCCAGGAATGTGACTGATCACATGACCTGAAAGGTTCAATGGCTAATCAACAACTTTGTTTGATTGGGACCCTATCCATGCCACCTCACATATCAGGAGTGTCGTTCTTCTTTTCATAAAGAGGTCCAAGGGCTAGTCTTGCAGAAGTTTTTTCAGCTACACAGGATGCGCAACATCCGTGCAAGTCCTGGTGACTTTCTCCCCTGCACTGCACCGATCAGATAGATCAGTGTGGGGCAGGAGAAAGGAGAACAGTTCTTTCAGTGATCATGAAGGATGCTGTCAGTGTTTTCCTCCATCAGAATAAGCAGCCTCTAGACTGTAAGAAACACACACATTTTAACATCATTTTGATTGTCTAAAATTTACTGCAGCTAAAAATTACATTTGGTTTACAATGCATTTTGCCAGATATGTTGTCACTTGTCAAAGCTAAGAATTTTACATGCTGGGTTTTTTTATGGCACATTTAGCACTGATAAGTTGTCACACTCTTGCTTAATATGTTAACATTCTGTCTGTAAACTGTATATGCATAGCTACCTTTTTGAAGCAATATTGAGATTTACTTAAGAACGTGGGGCCCAATAAATACCATCAATGGTGCCCAGTCCAAGAGATGGTGGATCCTATAGGTAAACACCACCTCATCATGCACTAAAACTTACTAAAAAAAAAAAAGATGTGAAGTTCACACATATAGAAAATGGACATTTTGTGAATACATATTACACGTATTGTAAAATAGATAGAGCTCATATGTAGAGTTTGTTTGATAAACTTTCCTACTACTTTGTCTAAATTAGAAGCAAATTGGTTGAACATTACTTCTACCTAAAATGGCAGAAAACGCACCTATCTTGGTGATGGACAGGACAGCTAGAGGGGATATGGAGGAGGCTGTTATTTTTTTTTTAATAGGTGTACTTTCACCAATTTGCTGATAATTCATTGAAAGTAGATGATCGGTACAATTGCTGCCAATGCATTTTTTAAAGCTGTATTGTCATGAGTCAAATTTGATCATGTTAGGTTCTTGCATAGGTCCTATAGCATTGATAAGTTTCCACCCTCTTTCCTACATACACACATCTCTCCTGCATACACACAACTCTACTACTATCACACACGCAATTTTCCGAAATACACACACAACTCTCCTCCATACACAAACACAGTTCTAACACATATAGCTTTTCTACAGCTTTGAAGTATGCACTCACACCTCTGTTACATACACGCACTGTTTTGCTACATACTTGTACACAGCTTTCTTACATACACCAACAGCTCTCTTATATACTCATGCAGCTCCACACACACAAACACTTATATATATATATATATATATATATATGTACACTCATCCATCGTATACATTACCACATCTTGAAATTCCTTCCAGGAATGTGACTGATCACATGACCTGAAAGGTTCAATGGCTAATCAACAACTTTGTTTGATTGGGACCCTATCCATGCCACCTCACATATCAGGAGTGTCGTTCTTCTTTTCATAAAGAGGTCCAAGGGCTAGTCTTGCAGAAGTTTTTTCAGCTACACAGGATGCGCAACATCCGTGCAAGTCCTGGTGACTTTCTCCCCTGCACTGCACCGATCAGATAGATCAGTGTGGGGCAGGAGAAAGGAGAACAGTTCTTTCAGTGATCATGAAGGATGCTGTCAGTGTTTTCCTCCATCAGAATAAGCAGCCTCTAGACTGTAAGAAACACACACATTTTAACATCATTTTGATTGTCTAAAATTTACTGCAGCTAAAAATTACATTTGGTTTACAATGCATTTTGCCAGATATGTTGTCACTTGTCAAAGCTAAGAATTTTACATGCTGGGTTTTTTTATGGCACATTTAGCACTGATAAGTTGTCACACTCTTGCTTAATATGTTAACATTCTGTCTGTAAACTGTATATGCATAGCTACCTTTTTGAAGCAATATTGAGATTTACTTAAGAACGTGGGGCCCAATAAATACCATCAATGGTGCCCAGTCCAAGAGATGGTGGATCCTATAGGTAAACACCACCTCATCATGCACTAAAACTTACTAAAAAAAAAAAAGATGTGAAGTTCACACATATAGAAAATGGACATTTTGTGAATACATATTACACGTATTGTAAAATAGATAGAGCTCATATGTAGAGTTTGTTTGATAAACTTTCCTACTACTTTGTCTAAATTAGAAGCAAATTGGTTGAACATTACTTCTACCTAAAATGGCAGAAAACGCACCTATCTTGGTGATGGACAGGACAGCTAGAGGGGATATGGAGGAGGCTGTTATTTTTTTTTTAATAGGTGTACTTTCACCAATTTGCTGATAATTCATTGAAAGTAGATGATCGGTACAATTGCTGCCAATGCATTTTTTAAAGCTGTATTGTCATGAGTCAAATTTGATCATGTTAGGTTCTTGCATAGGTCCTATAGCATTGATAAGTTTCCACCCTCTTTCCTACATACACACATCTCTCCTGCATACACACAACTCTACTACTATCACACACGCAATTTTCCGAAATACACACACAACTCTCCTCCATACACAAACACAGTTCTAACACATATAGCTTTTCTACAGCTTTGAAGTATGCACTCACACCTCTGTTACATACACGCACTGTTTTGCTACATACTTGTACACAGCTTTCTTACATACACCAACAGCTCTCTTATATACTCATGCAGCTCCACACACACAAACACTTATATATATATATATATGTACACTCATCCATCGTATACATTACCACATCTTGAAATTCCTTCCAGGAATGTGACTGATCACATGACCTGAAAGGTTCAATGGCTAATCAACAACTTTGTTTGATTGGGACCCTATCCATGCCACCTCACATATCAGGAGTGTCGTTCTTCTTTTCATAAAGAGGTCCAAGGGCTAGTCTTGCAGAAGTTTTTTCAGCTACACAGGATGCGCAACATCCGTGCAAGTCCTGGTGACTTTCTCCCCTGCACTGCACCGATCAGATAGATCAGTGTGGGGCAGGAGAAAGGAGAACAGTTCTTTCAGTGATCATGAAGGATGCTGTCAGTGTTTTCCTCCATCAGAATAAGCAGCCTCTAGACTGTAAGAAACACACACATTTTAACATCATTTTGATTGTCTAAAATTTACTGCAGCTAAAAATTACATTTGGTTTACAATGCATTTTGCCAGATATGTTGTCACTTGTCAAAGCTAAGAATTTTACATGCTGGGTTTTTTTATGGCACATTTAGCACTGATAAGTTGTCACACTCTTGCTTAATATGTTAACATTCTGTCTGTAAACTGTATATGCATAGCTACCTTTTTGAAGCAATATTGAGATTTACTTAAGAACGTGGGGCCCAATAAATACCATCAATGGTGCCCAGTCCAAGAGATGGTGGATCCTATAGGTAAACACCACCTCATCATGCACTAAAACTTACTAAAAAAAAAAAAGATGTGAAGTTCACACATATAGAAAATGGACATTTTGTGAATACATATTACACGTATTGTAAAATAGATAGAGCTCATATGTAGAGTTTGTTTGATAAACTTTCCTACTACTTTGTCTAAATTAGAAGCAAATTGGTTGAACATTACTTCTACCTAAAATGGCAGAAAACGCACCTATCTTGGTGATGGACAGGACAGCTAGAGGGGATATGGAGGAGGCTGTTATTTTTTTTTTAATAGGTGTACTTTCACCAATTTGCTGATAATTCATTGAAAGTAGATGATCGGTACAATTGCTGCCAATGCATTTTTTAAAGCTGTATTGTCATGAGTCAAATTTGATCATGTTAGGTTCTTGCATAGGTCCTATAGCATTGATAAGTTTCCACCCTCTTTCCTACATACACACATCTCTCCTGCATACACACAACTCTACTACTATCACACACGCAATTTTCCGAAATACACACACAACTCTCCTCCATACACAAACACAGTTCTAACACATATAGCTTTTCTACAGCTTTGAAGTATGCACTCACACCTCTGTTACATACACGCACTGTTTTGCTACATACTTGTACACAGATTTCTTACATACACCAACAGCTCTCTTATATACTCATGCAGCTCCACACACACAAACACTTATATATATATATATATATATATATGTACACTCATCCATCGTATACATTACCACATCTTGAAATTCCTTCCAGGAATGTGACTGATCACATGACCTGAAAGGTTCAATGGCTAATCAACAACTTTGTTTGATTGGGACCCTATCCATGCCACCTCACATATCAGGAGTGTCGTTCTTCTTTTCATAAAGAGGTCCAAGGGCTAGTCTTGCAGAAGTTTTTTCAGCTACACAGGATGCGCAACATCCGTGCAAGTCCTGGTGACTTTCTCCCCTGCACTGCACCGATCAGATAGATCAGTGTGGGGCAGGAGAAAGGAGAACAGTTCTTTCAGTGATCATGAAGGATGCTGTCAGTGTTTTCCTCCATCAGAATAAGCAGCCTCTAGACTGTAAGAAACACACACATTTTAACATCATTTTGATTGTCTAAAATTTACTGCAGCTAAAAATTACATTTGGTTTACAATGCATTTTGCCAGATATGTTGTCACTTGTCAAAGCTAAGAATTTTACATGCTGGGTTTTTTTATGGCACATTTAGCACTGATAAGTTGTCACACTCTTGCTTAATATGTTAACATTCTGTCTGTAAACTGTATATGCATAGCTACCTTTTTGAAGCAATATTGAGATTTACTTAAGAACGTGGGGCCCAATAAATACCATCAATGGTGCCCAGTCCAAGAGATGGTGGATCCTATAGGTAAACACCACCTCATCATGCACTAAAACTTACTAAAAAAAAAAAAGATGTGAAGTTCACACATATAGAAAATGGACATTTTGTGAATACATATTACACGTATTGTAAAATAGATAGAGCTCATATGTAGAGTTTGTTTGATAAACTTTCCTACTACTTTGTCTAAATTAGAAGCAAATTGGTTGAACATTACTTCTACCTAAAATGGCAGAAAACGCACCTATCTTGGTGATGGACAGGACAGCTAGAGGGGATATGGAGGAGGCTGTTATTTTTTTTTTAATAGGTGTACTTTCACCAATTTGCTGATAATTCATTGAAAGTAGATGATCGGTACAATTGCTGCCAATGCATTTTTTAAAGCTGTATTGTCATGAGTCAAATTTGATCATGTTAGGTTCTTGCATAGGTCCTATAGCATTGATAAGTTTCCACCCTCTTTCCTACATACACACATCTCTCCTGCATACACACAACTCTACTACTATCACACACGCAATTTTCCGAAATACACACACAACTCTCCTCCATACACAAACACAGTTCTAACACATATAGCTTTTCTACAGCTTTGAAGTATGCACTCACACCTCTGTTACATACACGCACTGTTTTGCTACATACTTGTACACAGCTTTCTTACATACACCAACAGCTCTCTTATATACTCATGCAGCTCCACACACACAAACACTTATATATATATATATATATATATATATATATATATGTACACTCATCCATCGTATACATTACCACATCTTGAAATTCCTTCCAGGAATGTGACTGATCACATGACCTGAAAGGTTCAATGGCTAATCAACAACTTTGTTTGATTGGGACCCTATCCATGCCACCTCACATATCAGGAGTGTCGTTCTTCTTTTCATAAAGAGGTCCAAGGGCTAGTCTTGCAGAAGTTTTTTCAGCTACACAGGATGCGCAACATCCGTGCAAGTCCTGGTGACTTTCTCCCCTGCACTGCACCGATCAGATAGATCAGTGTGGGGCAGGAGAAAGGAGAACAGTTCTTTCAGTGATCATGAAGGATGCTGTCAGTGTTTTCCTCCATCAGAATAAGCAGCCTCTAGACTGTAAGAAACACACACATTTTAACATCATTTTGATTGTCTAAAATTTACTGCAGCTAAAAATTACATTTGGTTTACAATGCATTTTGCCAGATATGTTGTCACTTGTCAAAGCTAAGAATTTTACATGCTGGGTTTTTTTATGGCACATTTAGCACTGATAAGTTGTCACACTCTTGCTTAATATGTTAACATTCTGTCTGTAAACTGTATATGCATAACTACCTTTTTGAAGCAATATTGAGATTTACTTAAGAACGTGGGGCCCAATAAATACCATCAATGGTGCCCAGTCCAAGAGATGGTGGATCCTATAGGTAAACACCACCTCATCATGCACTAAAACTTACTAAAAAAAAAAAAGATGTGAAGTTCACACATATAGAAAATGGACATTTTGTGAATACATATTACACGTATTGTAAAATAGATAGAGCTCATATGTAGAGTTTGTTTGATAAACTTTCCTACTACTTTGTCTAAATTAGAAGCAAATTGGTTGAACATTACTTCTACCTAAAATGGCAGAAAACGCACCTATCTTGGTGATGGACAGGACAGCTAGAGGGGATATGGAGGAGGCTGTTATTTTTTTTTTAATAGGTGTACTTTCACCAATTTGCTGATAATTCATTGAAAGTAGATGATCGGTACAATTGCTGCCAATGCATTTTTTAAAGCTGTATTGTCATGAGTCAAATTTGATCATGTTAGGTTCTTGCATAGGTCCTATAGCATTGATAAGTTTCCACCCTCTTTCCTACATACACACATCTCTCCTGCATACACACAACTCTACTACTATCACACACGCAATTTTCCGAAATACACACACAACTCTCCTCCATACACAAACACAGTTCTAACACATATAGCTTTTCTACAGCTTTGAAGTATGCACTCACACCTCTGTTACATACACGCACTGTTTTGCTACATACTTGTACACAGCTTTCTTACATACACCAACAGCTCTCTTATATACTCATGCAGCTCCACACACACAAACACTTATATATATATATATATATATATATATATGTACACTCATCCATCGTATACATTACCACATCTTGAAATTCCTTCCAGGAATGTGACTGATCACATGACCTGAAAGGTTCAATGGCTAATCAACAACTTTGTTTGATTGGGACCCTATCCATGCCACCTCACATATCAGGAGTGTCGTTCTTCTTTTCATAAAGAGGTCCAAGGGCTAGTCTTGCAGAAGTTTTTTCAGCTACACAGGATGCGCAACATCCGTGCAAGTCCTGGTGACTTTCTCCCCTGCACTGCACCGATCAGATAGATCAGTGTGGGGCAGGAGAAAGGAGAACAGTTCTTTCAGTGATCATGAAGGATGCTGTCAGTGTTTTCCTCCATCAGAATAAGCAGCCTCTAGACTGTAAGAAACACACACATTTTAACATCATTTTGATTGTCTAAAATTTACTGCAGCTAAAAATTACATTTGGTTTACAATGCATTTTGCCAGATATGTTGTCACTTGTCAAAGCTAAGAATTTTACATGCTGGGTTTTTTTATGGCACATTTAGCACTGATAAGTTGTCACACTCTTGCTTAATATGTTAACATTCTGTCTGTAAACTGTATATGCATAGCTACCTTTTTGAAGCAATATTGAGATTTACTTAAGAACGTGGGGCCCAATAAATACCATCAATGGTGCCCAGTCCAAGAGATGGTGGATCCTATAGGTAAACACCACCTCATCATGCACTAAAACTTACTAAAAAAAAAAAAGATGTGAAGTTCACACATATAGAAAATGGACATTTTGTGAATACATATTACACGTATTGTAAAATAGATAGAGCTCATATGTAGAGTTTGTTTGATAAACTTTCCTACTACTTTGTCTAAATTAGAAGCAAATTGGTTGAACATTACTTCTACCTAAAATGGCAGAAAACGCACCTATCTTGGTGATGGACAGGACAGCTAGAGGGGATATGGAGGAGGCTGTTATTTTTTTTTTAATAGGTGTACTTTCACCAATTTGCTGATAATTCATTGAAAGTAGATGATCGGTACAATTGCTGCCAATGCATTTTTTAAAGCTGTATTGTCATGAGTCAAATTTGATCATGTTAGGTTCTTGCATAGGTCCTATAGCATTGATAAGTTTCCACCCTCTTTCCTACATACACACATCTCTCCTGCATACACACAACTCTACTACTATCACACACGCAATTTTCCGAAATACACACACAACTCTCCTCCATACACAAACACAGTTCTAACACATATAGCTTTTCTACAGCTTTGAAGTATGCACTCACACCTCTGTTACATACACGCACTGTTTTGCTACATACTTGTACACAGCTTTCTTACATACACCAACAGCTCTCTTATATACTCATGCAGCTCCACACACACAAACACTTATATATATATATATATATATATATATATATGTACACTCATCCATCGTATACATTACCACATCTTGAAATTCCTTCCAGGAATGTGACTGATCACATGACCTGAAAGGTTCAATGGCTAATCAACAACTTTGTTTGATTGGGACCCTATCCATGCCACCTCACATATCAGGAGTGTCGTTCTTCTTTTCATAAAGAGGTCCAAGGGCTAGTCTTGCAGAAGTTTTTTCAGCTACACAGGATGCGCAACATCCGTGCAAGTCCTGGTGACTTTCTCCCCTGCACTGCACCGATCAGATAGATCAGTGTGGGGCAGGAGAAAGGAGAACAGTTCTTTCAGTGATCATGAAGGATGCTGTCAGTGTTTTCCTCCATCAGAATAAGCAGCCTCTAGACTGTAAGAAACACACACATTTTAACATCATTTTGATTGTCTAAAATTTACTGCAGCTAAAAATTACATTTGGTTTACAATGCATTTTGCCAGATATGTTGTCACTTGTCAAAGCTAAGAATTTTACATGCTGGGTTTTTTTATGGCACATTTAGCACTGATAAGTTGTCACACTCTTGCTTAATATGTTAACATTCTGTCTGTAAACTGTATATGCATAGCTACCTTTTTGAAGCAATATTGAGATTTACTTAAGAACGTGGGGCCCAATAAATACCATCAATGGTGCCCAGTCCAAGAGATGGTGGATCCTATAGGTAAACACCACCTCATCATGCACTAAAACTTACTAAAAAAAAAAAAGATGTGAAGTTCACACATATAGAAAATGGACATTTTGTGAATACATATTACACGTATTGTAAAATAGATAGAGCTCATATGTAGAGTTTGTTTGATAAACTTTCCTACTACTTTGTCTAAATTAGAAGCAAATTGGTTGAACATTACTTCTACCTAAAATGGCAGAAAACGCACCTATCTTGGTGATGGACAGGACAGCTAGAGGGGATATGGAGGAGGCTGTTATTTTTTTTTTAATAGGTGTACTTTCACCAATTTGCTGATAATTCATTGAAAGTAGATGATCGGTACAATTGCTGCCAATGCATTTTTTAAAGCTGTATTGTCATGAGTCAAATTTGATCATGTTAGGTTCTTGCATAGGTCCTATAGCATTGATAAGTTTCCACCCTCTTTCCTACATACACACATCTCTCCTGCATACACACAACTCTACTACTATCACACACGCAATTTTCCGAAATACACACACAACTCTCCTCCATACACAAACACAGTTCTAACACATATAGCTTTTCTACAGCTTTGAAGTATGCACTCACACCTCTGTTACATACACGCACTGTTTTGCTACATACTTGTACACAGCTTTCTTACATACACCAACAGCTCTCTTATATACTCATGCAGCTCCACACACACAAACACTTATATATATATATATATATATATATATGTACACTCATCCATCGTATACATTACCACATCTTGAAATTCCTTCCAGGAATGTGACTGATCACATGACCTGAAAGGTTCAATGGCTAATCAACAACTTTGTTTGATTGGGACCCTATCCATGCCACCTCACATATCAGGAGTGTCGTTCTTCTTTTCATAAAGAGGTCCAAGGGCTAGTCTTGCAGAAGTTTTTTCAGCTACACAGGATGCGCAACATCCGTGCAAGTCCTGGTGACTTTCTCCCCTGCACTGCACCGATCAGATAGATCAGTGTGGGGCAGGAGAAAGGAGAACAGTTCTTTCAGTGATCATGAAGGATGCTGTCAGTGTTTTCCTCCATCAGAATAAGCAGCCTCTAGACTGTAAGAAACACACACATTTTAACATCATTTTGATTGTCTAAAATTTACTGCAGCTAAAAATTACATTTGGTTTACAATGCATTTTGCCAGATATGTTGTCACTTGTCAAAGCTAAGAATTTTACATGCTGGGTTTTTTTATGGCACATTTAGCACTGATAAGTTGTCACACTCTTGCTTAATATGTTAACATTCTGTCTGTAAACTGTATATGCATAGCTACCTTTTTGAAGCAATATTGAGATTTACTTAAGAACGTGGGGCCCAATAAATACCATCAATGGTGCCCAGTCCAAGAGATGGTGGATCCTATAGGTAAACACCACCTCATCATGCACTAAAACTTACTAAAAAAAAAAAAAGATGTGAAGTTCACACATATAGAAAATGGACATTTTGTGAATACATATTACACGTATTGTAAAATAGATAGAGCTCATATGTAGAGTTTGTTTGATAAACTTTCCTACTACTTTGTCTAAATTAGAAGCAAATTGGTTGAACATTACTTCTACCTAAAATGGCAGAAAACGCACCTATCTTGGTGATGGACAGGACAGCTAGAGGGGATATGGAGGAGGCTGTTATTTTTTTTTTAATAGGTGTACTTTCACCAATTTGCTGATAATTCATTGAAAGTAGATGATCGGTACAATTGCTGCCAATGCATTTTTTAAAGCTGTATTGTCATGAGTCAAATTTGATCATGTTAGGTTCTTGCATAGGTCCTATAGCATTGATAAGTTTCCACCCTCTTTCCTACATACACACATCTCTCCTGCATACACACAACTCTACTACTATCACACACGCAATTTTCCGAAATACACACACAACTCTCCTCCATACACAAACACAGTTCTAACACATATAGCTTTTCTACAGCTTTGAAGTATGCACTCACACCTCTGTTACATACACGCACTGTTTTGCTACATACTTGTACACAGCTTTCTTACATACACCAACAGCTCTCTTATATACTCATGCAGCTCCACACACACAAACACTTATATATATATATATATATATATATATGTACACTCATCCATCGTATACATTACCACATCTTGAAATTCCTTCCAGGAATGTGACTGATCACATGACCTGAAAGGTTCAATGGCTAATCAACAACTTTGTTTGATTGGGACCCTATCCATGCCACCTCACATATCAGGAGTGTCGTTCTTCTTTTCATAAAGAGGTCCAAGGGCTAGTCTTGCAGAAGTTTTTTCAGCTACACAGGATGCGCAACATCCGTGCAAGTCCTGGTGACTTTCTCCCCTGCACTGCACCGATCAGATAGATCAGTGTGGGGCAGGAGAAAGGAGAACAGTTCTTTCAGTGATCATGAAGGATGCTGTCAGTGTTTTCCTCCATCAGAATAAGCAGCCTCTAGACTGTAAGAAACACACACATTTTAACATCATTTTGATTGTCTAAAATTTACTGCAGCTAAAAATTACATTTGGTTTACAATGCATTTTGCCAGATATGTTGTCACTTGTCAAAGCTAAGAATTTTACATGCTGGGTTTTTTTATGGCACATTTAGCACTGATAAGTTGTCACACTCTTGCTTAATATGTTAACATTCTGTCTGTAAACTGTATATGCATAGCTACCTTTTTGAAGCAATATTGAGATTTACTTAAGAACGTGGGGCCCAATAAATACCATCAATGGTGCCCAGTCCAAGAGATGGTGGATCCTATAGGTAAACACCACCTCATCATGCACTAAAACTTACTAAAAAAAAAAAAGATGTGAAGTTCACACATATAGAAAATGGACATTTTGTGAATACATATTACACGTATTGTAAAATAGATAGAGCTCATATGTAGAGTTTGTTTGATAAACTTTCCTACTACTTTGTCTAAATTAGAAGCAAATTGGTTGAACATTACTTCTACCTAAAATGGCAGAAAACGCACCTATCTTGGTGATGGACAGGACAGCTAGAGGGGATATGGAGGAGGCTGTTATTTTTTTTTTAATAGGTGTACTTTCACCAATTTGCTGATAATTCATTGAAAGTAGATGATCGGTACAATTGCTGCCAATGCATTTTTTAAAGCTGTATTGTCATGAGTCAAATTTGATCATGTTAGGTTCTTGCATAGGTCCTATAGCATTGATAAGTTTCCACCCTCTTTCCTACATACACACATCTCTCCTGCATACACACAACTCTACTACTATCACACACGCAATTTTCCGAAATACACACACAACTCTCCTCCATACACAAACACAGTTCTAACACATATAGCTTTTCTACAGCTTTGAAGTATGCACTCACACCTCTGTTACATACACGCACTGTTTTGCTACATACTTGTACACAGCTTTCTTACATACACCAACAGCTCTCTTATATACTCATGCAGCTCCACACACACAAACACTTATATATATATATATATATATATATATATATGTACACTCATCCATCGTATACATTACCACATCTTGAAATTCCTTCCAGGAATGTGACTGATCACATGACCTGAAAGGTTCAATGGCTAATCAACAACTTTGTTTGATTGGGACCCTATCCATGCCACCTCACATATCAGGAGTGTCGTTCTTCTTTTCATAAAGAGGTCCAAGGGCTAGTCTTGCAGAAGTTTTTTCAGCTACACAGGATGCGCAACATCCGTGCAAGTCCTGGTGACTTTCTCCCCTGCACTGCACCGATCAGATAGATCAGTGTGGGGCAGGAGAAAGGAGAACAGTTCTTTCAGTGATCATGAAGGATGCTGTCAGTGTTTTCCTCCATCAGAATAAGCAGCCTCTAGACTGTAAGAAACACACACATTTTAACATCATTTTGATTGTCTAAAATTTACTGCAGCTAAAAATTACATTTGGTTTACAATGCATTTTGCCAGATATGTTGTCACTTGTCAAAGCTAAGAATTTTACATGCTGGGTTTTTTTATGGCACATTTAGCACTGATAAGTTGTCACACTCTTGCTTAATATGTTAACATTCTGTCTGTAAACTGTATATGCATAGCTACCTTTTTGAAGCAATATTGAGATTTACTTAAGAACGTGGGGCCCAATAAATACCATCAATGGTGCCCAGTCCAAGAGATGGTGGATCCTATAGGTAAACACCACCTCATCATGCACTAAAACTTACTAAAAAAAAAAAAGATGTGAAGTTCACACATATAGAAAATGGACATTTTGTGAATACATATTACACGTATTGTAAAATAGATAGAGCTCATATGTAGAGTTTGTTTGATAAACTTTCCTACTACTTTGTCTAAATTAGAAGCAAATTGGTTGAACATTACTTCTACCTAAAATGGCAGAAAACGCACCTATCTTGGTGATGGACAGGACAGCTAGAGGGGATATGGAGGAGGCTGTT